>NC_043018.1:26655263-26672763 GCF_006345805.1 Octopus sinensis
TAATAATAATAATAATAATAGTCGTCGTCGTCGTTTAACGTCCGCTTTCCATGCTAGGTTCAACTGGGGTCTGGGAAGCCAGAAGGCTGCACCATGCTAGCATGGGTTGGATGATTTGACTGAGATCTGGCGAACCAGATGGCAGCCCCAGACTCCAATCTGATCTGGCAGTGTTTCTACAGCTGGATGCCCTTCCTAACGCCAACCACTCTGTGAGTGTAGTGGGTGCTTTTTATGTGCCACCGTAATAATAATAATAATAATAATAATAATAATAATAATAATAATGATTTCAAATTTTGGCACAAGGACAGCAATTTTCAGGGAGGAGTTAATTAGAACTCAGAACATAACGGCAGACGAAATACCGCTAAGCATTTCGCCCGGCATGCTAACGTTTCTGCCAGCTCACCGCCGTTTCCAGAAAAATATTGATTAATCAATCGTAGTTGGTTTTCATATGGTACAGCACATACCAATTAATCATTATACCAATTAATCAAGACTAATCCAATCAAGTGCAACAACAGCATTTAGGGCAATTTTGAACTTAATTTTCAAAATCGTTACAATATCGGTGCCACCTTGTTTTTCAGTCACCGTTTATTTATAGTAGTTACAGCTCCAGAATGGATGCTGTCAGGTACAACTTTTATGAAAATTTGTCTCAAAACAGCAAGAACAACAACAAACAACAACAGCAGCAGTAACATCCTCGTTGCAAACAATTTCATTATCAACTGTGAGTCTTTTTTATTTCTGTGATTGTTTTACAGGTCTCTCACTTACTGAGCAATTACTGCTTGCATTCAATCTGATTTGATTAACAAAGTGTACACACACAAACAAATACATCGTTTGTTTCAACCTGTAATTCTTCTATTTCCAGTGCGTCCATTTTCACCTAATGAATAAATGATGTCTGCATTGTGCCTTCAACCAATTTTATCGATTCACTGAATTTTATTCTAGACAGAGCATACACGTGTATTGTCATTAACATATAAAGATCTCTTTGTCATGAGCAACAAACTAGATTGCTCATCATAATATTGTGGCATATGTTCAGTTCTCACGAAAGCATTTTTGTCATAAGGAAGTGTCTGGCGTGTTGCATAATCCTGCTATGTCCAGAGAATTTTATCTTTGAGGAGACCTATTGAGTCAAGTACATGAACATCGAAAAAAATAAAATCAAATGGAAATAGTAGTTGTGATAGCTCTGCCGTAAAAAGCACCATCCGAACGTGGCCGATGCCAGCACAGCCTTGACTGGCTTCTGTGCTGGTGGCACGTAAAAATCACCAACCGATCGTAACCTCTGCCAGACTCCCCTGGCACCTGTGTCGGTGGCACGTAAAAAGCACCCACTACACTCACGGAGTGGTTGGCGTAGGAAGGGCATCCAGCTGTAGAAACCACCAGATCAGACTGGAGCCTAGTGCAGCCTCCTGGCTTCCCAGACCCTGGTCGAACCGTCCAACCCGTGCTAGCACGGAAAACGGACGTTAAACGATGATGATATGTTTTGTAGTAAGTCTATGACTGTCATCCCACCTATGAAAGGACACAACAGAGCGAATATCGGATTCAATCAAAGAAAGTGGCATGAAAGATTTGTCACATAAAAACGAACAAAAAAGACAATCTTTTACTTGTTTTAGGACCTTTTACTTGTTTCAGTCATTAGACTGTGGCCATACTGGGGTACTGCCTTGAAAAATTTTTAGTCGAATGTATTGTGGGTTTTTCTTTTCTTTTTTTAAGCCAGGTACTTATTCTGTCGATATCTTTTGCTGAACCACTAATGTATGGGGATGTAAACACACCAACACTAGTTGTCAAGCAATGGTGGGAGACAAAGATGCACACACACACACACACACCACACACACACACACACACACACAAACAAACACACACACATAAATGCATATGTGATGGACTTATCTCTATATATATAAAACTGAGAATGTGTGTCTGTCTGTCTGTGTGTTTCCCTAAAACTTGAGAACTACACAACCAATTTCATTCAAATTTTACACATGCCTTACTTAGGGTCCGAGGAGTGTCATCGGCAAAAAAATGTGTTTAAGAAGTTTAAAACTTATCTTTATCCGTTTGCCTTCCAGTCCTCTCCCACCTTGTACTAGAAAGAATGATATTCAGTAATACCTCACTTTACGAGGACTCGCTTTACGAGACTCCGGGTTTACAAATTTTATTTTTCGAGCACGAGATTAAAATTTTGAACGAAGTGCAAAAGCTTCTTTTTCCATAACAAATGCTTCTGTGTGTTACCGGGAAATTTATAGAGTGCATAATAAAACTTTTTCTACGTAAGCGACTCAAAATTTGTTTTTTTTTAAAGAAATCTACAAGTCTGTCTACGAGTGCTTGTGAATCGGCGATCACGTCTACATGTGATGGTGTGCGGGAGTGAAAGTGATTCAGAAAACGATCATAAAAATAATCCCTTCTACTTATAGGCACAAGGTCTCAAATCTGGAGGAGGGGGTCCCGCCGGTTACATCGACCTCCAGTATTCCACTAATACTTAGTTCATTGACCCCGGGAATTTGAACTCAAAACGTACATCTTGACATTCTTTCTACTCTACATAAAATATTCGTTATATTCTACTGTTGTTTTATTGCCAAATATTTACGATGTTATATATTTTACAGGTAAAACAGATATTTTCGGTTTGAACGGCAGTTTTTCTAGCAGTGTCATATGAAATTGTCACCCATAATTATGACCCTAGTATCGATCTATTGCATTTCAATCTGTTTTAGGGTTAGGGTTAGGGGTGGGGGGAAGGGTATCTTTTTTCTTCAGAAATGTAAATAAACCCAATCTGTTTCTTAAACGAGGGACATATTCATACGGTACAGAATGTTTTCACCTCAATAGACGTCATTGATTGGTTGAAATTGCAGAAATTGAAGAAAAAAAAAACAAAGCAAATATCTTACAAACTATAGAATTTTCACAATAAAGCCAAGAGAAAAAGATGTTTTATAAACACATTCTACCAGTATATGAAGTTTAAAAGTGTTTAGTTACGTGGAAATTATTTAAAAAAACTGCCGTTCAAACCGAAAAGATCCGGTAAAACATTTTAGGGAAAACAAATTGCGATTTATAACATTGCTACTATGGGGAAATTATTGTTCTGCTTTATGAGTTTTCATTTTGCTAGCGATCTCTGGAAACAAATTAACACACACATATATAGAGAGAGAGATATAGATATTACTGTTATATAAGTCTTCCTAGATGCGAATGGGATTATATAACAAGAGAATAAAGTTCTATCGACAGCTGAGATGTTCCCTTGTCTGTCCGAAAGGGGAAGTATAAAGATAACACTGGCAATTTGCATTCGGGTCGTTAATTGAAACGAAATATCTGGGTCTTGTGAAATACTTGTAACTTCTTTATTATTAGTTGCTAGGGGATAAAAATTAATATAATTTTCGTCATCAGCCTGCAAAACTACATCAAGGCTACATTTTTTTAAAGTAATGTGGTGAAAATTTGATATATTTCAAATGGTTAGAAGAAATTTTTTATATTTAATATCTTTGACATCGGTGAAATGGGTACATAATCGAATTTTTCTTTTTAATTAATGAATTGTAATACTATTTAATTGCACGGTCATCTAGTAATTCGAATGCCTCCTGTTTTCTTTATTTTTTTTTTAATGCGAGATGGTCTGGAGATTCAGCTGCTATTTCTAGCAGGTCTTCTCGTATGCCTATGTTGAGTATCACCACACACACACATACAGAAGAGAGAAGCTTAGCAGTAAAATTTTCGTCAAATAATCTCAGCCGATTTTAATAGGGTACATACACGATGTATAAATAAAGGACGGGATGGTCATGGCAAGAATGCTTTGATCATAATTGTGTATGATCAACGATAATGACTAACACACACTCGGCCGCACGCACACATCGTGTATACGACAAACACAAACACACACATACATACGCATAGATACGCACGAACACATACACATAAACACATGCACACACACATACACATGTGCGTGAACACCGCGCGGCACAATGGCAGCACACATACGCATAGGTGTATATATACACACAAACGCACAACAGACTCACACCGAACGTTCAAAAACAATACAAGGATACAAACACATACGAACACACTACACAAAGGCAACACACACACACACCACGCGTATTCACAAGCATATACAGATACATACATATACAACACAAAAAAACACACACACTCAAGTGCGTGCGGATACACACTCTTTAAGACAAACACATTCGAAGTCATACACAATCATAGTGACATACACACACACACACACATACATACATACATACACTCATACAAACATACATACATACATACATACATACATACACACACATATACATACATACATACATACATACACACATACACACATACATACATACGTACATACATACATACATACATACATACATACATACAGAGAAACCCTTTCCTTTTTTTTTTAATAAATAAAAACCCGTGAACCATTTCCAAATTCCCAGCTGGGGCCGTTTCACTGAGGTCGCTAAAGTCACCACGTCCCTTCTTTCACTAATCCCAGAGAGGAGAGAACCCCTTCCCCCGCCCATCGTCTACATACACACATACGCATGCAAGGACCCAACTGACACACGAACACACATACAAATACAAAAGAAAAGTATTCAGTGACGCCTGCTGCACGGAAACTTGACAGCTATGTGTTATTAGAATAGTTGATATAGTAAAGCAAGAAGTTATTAATATTCAATGTTATATCCTATGTTAATGAGAATAAATCATTATCTCTTATTCTTGTCGCACGCACACACACACACACACACACATACGCACATGCACACACTTACAAGTAAGGGAGACAAGCGCGCGCCAAATTTTAATTATATATTATTTCAGATTGAATTAACTCCCTTGGGATCACCACAACCATATCGTAGGTTGCCCGATCTGCTAGAAAAAGCAGCCAAATCTGTGACGTCTCGCACTTTAATGCCTTAAATAAGAGAAGGACACATTGAACTATTGTTGTGTTGGATTCACAATTTGAAATAAGATTAGGTAGTCGTGGTTGGATGTAAATAACAGCAAGTTGTGAAACTGTGTCTTTACATGGTTGCTCGAGCAGTTAGAAATAGAAGGCATATCGCAATCTGAAAAATGAGGAAGGACACGCGTTGAATATATAATACATATCTCTTTACTACCCACAAGGGGCTAAACACAGAGAGGACAAACAAGGACAGACAAACGGTTTAAGTCGATTATATCGACCCCAGTGCGTAACTGGTACTGATTTAATCGACCCCGAAAGGATGAAAGGCAAAGTCGACCTCGGCGGAATTTGAACTCAGAACGTAGCGGCAGACGAAATACTGTTAGGCATTTCGCCCGGCGTGCTAACGTTTCTACAAGCTTGCCACCTTGTTGAATATATCATACAATCTTGGGTACAAAGTTGGGATGGTCAGAGCTGGAATGCCATCGAATGGAGCTAACCAGGTGCTAAGCAATAATTAATATTTGTTATAGATGTTTATCTCAAAGTTGGTCCTTATCCAGTTGGTTTATACTCAAAAACGCTCCGTCTACGACCGTTTCATTCTTTAGAATTATATTCGATGTATCCCCCAATTTAATTTTTAAGACAGCAATGTGGGATAAAAGGGAGATTTAGCTGCTATTGCTAGTAGGTCGAACAATCACGTAGACCAGTTATGGACGACCCTTTTCGAGAGCTGTATGAGCTCTGGTTCATTATCAGGCTGTTCGCACTACTGAAAAAATTCTAAGTAAGTTTCGTTATGTGTGCCATTCAGAAAGTCCCACGGGCTACAGTTTGCCCACGATTGATGTAGATGTTCTCTTTCTTTGGTTCGGTTTAGTTTCTATGTCGTTAACTCCCGCCAAAAACAAATAAATCCAAGCTGAATACGAATACAGGAACATAGAATCCTTCAGCCTTATATTGTAAAATAAACACCTAATCTTCACTGTTTTAACCATCTTCATCACACACACATAGCTATACATAGATATACCACACACACATAGCTATACATAGATATAGGCGCCGGAGTGGCTGTGTGGTAAGTAGTTTGTTTACCAACCACATGGTTCCGGGTTCAGTCCCACTGCATGGCACCTTGGGCAAGTATCTTCTACTATAGCCTCGGACCGACCAAAGCCTTGTCAGTCAATTTGGTAGATGGAAACTGAAAAGAAGCCCGTCGTATATATGTATATATATTAGAAAAAATGAGGTAATCAGATCGGATGGTTCATATTTATAGATATTTATTTATATATTACATTTTTTACATATATATCATATCATTCAGATCATATCATTCGGATTAGCGCTTTCTCCCAATCGAGTGGGCTTTTCAAATCAATTCCTTGTGGCATATATATATGTATATATATATTTATGCGTTTGTGTGTCTGTGTTTGTCTCCCTAGCATTGCTTGACAACCGATGCTGGTGTGTTTATGTCCCCGTCACTTAGCGGTTCGGCAAAAGAGACCGATAGAATAAGTACTGGGCTTACAAAAGAATAAGTCCCGGGGTCGAGTTGCTCGATTAAAGGCGGTGCTCCAGCATGGCCGCAGTCCAATGACTGAAACAAATAAAAAAGAGTAAAAGAGTATACCAGGTTGAGTCAAAAACTTTTTTTGTATTTCAAGCTTTAATCAATAGTGTAAACTAATAACACAATCAAAGCGTTTGTTCATCAAACTTTAACCCATCGTATTCTATTGTCTGTTGCCATCGTTGTACCAGAAGCTCAATTCCACCCTTAGAAGAATTGGTTTGTTTAGAGGCAAAAGTACTACCTGGTTCCGTTTTCAACCCCCCCCCCCTCCATATTGTTGAACCTCAGTCCCTACAGGGAACGCACCATCTGATCACCATCTTTTCCACGGCTTGGAAAAAGGTTGTAATCTGATGGCGCAAGGTCTGGACTGTAGACAGGGTGAATTTGCACTTTCAGACCCTCAGGTTTACGCTTGGTCTTGTTCACAATGTGCTTTGGGGCATTATTATGTGTAGGAATGCACTTCTTCAATTGACTAATGAATGCCGAGTACCAGGCTTTCAAAGCATCTTATACTCAATGCCTTTATTGAGTATAAAAGTTAACGTTTACAGCAGGACCATCTGGGACAAGCTCAAAATATAACACTGCCTTGAAATTCTATCTAACATACAACACAACCTTCTGTTCTAACTGTTCTTGTTTAACAACAGGTTCTGAATTTTAGCCAGAATGAAACCTCTGATTTCTGTTTTAAGGATTACAAATATAAATCCATTTTTCATTCCCAGTTACAATTCGAGGCCAAAAACGGGCATCTCGAGGATTTTTTTTCGCTTTAGTTTCAGCTCAGAGCTGTGGGCATGCTGTTTGCAAATGTTTCTACGATGTTGAGCCTTGTCATTGGTTTGTTCATGAGGAGTTCTTGACAGCGTCTGTTCACAAGGCCGAGCATATGGAGGTGTCGATTGGTAATGCTTTGTGAAGGACCAAGTTCTGCCAACAATGTACGAGTGTATAACGTACAGCTACAGAATATCTAAGCTAAGATACGAAACGGAATCCACATTTGTCTGCATTGTCAAATAATTTTCACCAGTTGGACTGAGAGATTAATGAGAAAAAAACTGACCTTTAGATCTTTCTGGAGTCATTCTCGGGCCACACCTGATTAGGGACGAAGAACCCTAATGTTTTAGCTTGACCTGCTTTAGTTGGCAAAAATTATAAATATACAAGTAAATATCAGTCGATCTCTTCGGTCACTCGGCGTCTGACCAATGGATTGACTGATCTCAGGGCCAAAGAGCAATTCTTCTCAATATGTTGATCAGCGTGCAAAGGCACACCTCTTACTGTTGCTATCTGTTATTATTACTTTTTACACCTGTGAGAATTAAAAGGAAATATAAAAGGAGAAAGGGGCTCTATACCCCCCCCCCCCTTTGACTAGGCTCCCGTGGCTTTTATGGGTTTTTCCACGAGTAACCTTTCGAAGCGCCTCCCCCTAGTGGGAGTTTTAATTGTTACTTATTTTTCGTTGTCATCCTGCTTTTGTACACGGACTTTTTCAAACGGACAAAACCCTTTGTAACTTTCGTCTTGTGTTTTGTCCCTTTATGTTTTTATTGATTTTTGTTAGCCCTTCTGGCCAATAAACGAACGAATTATTACTTCCATTTTGTCTTCTCCCTAGCAGTTACAGAAATGAAGCTGCCTACTATCATACAGAATGGAGATCTATAAACAAGCCGTGTACATACAAACAACTGAACGAAGTTGTATATATATATTGTATACTGTAACGACTTGCATTATAATCATCTTCAACATTGTAACAACACAATAAAGGAACAATAAGAAGTGTGCAATGCGATTTGTAATAGAGATTGACTCTGTTTATTGAACGGATTGAACAATATTTTGATAGATCGTCTGTCTTCTGTAAAATATAAGAGATTAAAAAAAAGCGTAGAAATTCAAAACATGAATGAGGATATCCTGCGTTCCATTTTACATTGACATAATAAGTTTTCAGTTTTCCATAACTGGTAACAAGGAAAAGGGAGGAAAAAGAAAAGAAGAAAACGAAACAGGAAAAAGAATACATGGTCGAACAGTTTTGAGTAAATGTGATGAAATTCAGCTGTCATTAGATTTATTCGTCAGGGGCGTGGTGCTAGCAATTCACAAACGTATTTGTCCTCGTGCATTGGAGCACTGAAAGTGTAGTAGATTCAGAATATTTTCTGAAAATGTGCGTTTCCAGTTGTTCCACAAAATCACAGCTACTTGAAATAAAATGTTCGGCAAGTTCCGTCGAATTACTACTATTGTACTATTGTATCCATTGGATAACGGATTAATGATTAACGAAGTTGACTTTTCGATTAACGGTGCCCACCTCTGTGTGTGTATATAAAATATATATATATATATATATATATATATATATACATACATAACGTATATATAAATATATACATACTATATATATATAAAATATATACATACATACATGTATATATATATAATATATTATATATAATATATATACATGTGTATATATAAATATACTCACACTCACATACACACACACCAACATATACACGCCACATACACGCACACAACACACCTACACTCCCATACACATACAAACGCACCTATATACACACACACACGCATACACACGCACACACACATATATTACACACGTACACACACACCTACATACACTGCATACACACACACACACAAACACACACGGACACCCCATACATACATACACACACCTATACACACACGCCCACAACCTACCTCACACACATGCATACACACCACACACACGGACACACCCATACATACTTACATACATACACATATACACACACGCCTACACACCTACATACACACACATGCATACACACACACATGTACGCACATACACACACATATACGCACATACATATATACCTACACACATGCACACACACACACACACATACGCACATGCATACGCATACATGCATACATGCATACACACACACACGCACGTACACATACATACACACACACACATACATACACCCATACACATACATGCATCCTACACACAGACATACACACTCACACATACATACACACACACACACACACTCACTCACACACCTGCATGTACGCGCATACACATGCACCTACACACACTTCCACACACACACACGTACATACATACACACTCATACACATACACACACACACACACACGGACAGACATCTATATACACACACATACTTACATACATTCATCGGACACACTGACACTCAGACTTACACACAGACACACTCACACATCCACACACATACATACTTACACACACACTCGCAGGCGCGCGCACATACACGCTTGTGCACGTTCGCGCACGCATACACGCATGCATGCACCACGCTCGTGGTTTGACCGACTAGATCTCCTGTACGTATGGGGCCGGCGCGTGTCTTTGGGTTCTCCCACGCCTGTCGCCGCGGGACCACTCTTTCAATCTCCCCCCCCCCCTCCGCGCAGTTCAGTTTTTTCCAACCCCCCTCTTTGTACACACACGCACACACATAAACACACACCCACTCACACACACAACATTGCATATATATATACATTACACTTACACACACTTCAAATTTACTTGCCATACACACAACTACGCACACTGGACACACTACCACTCTACACACACACTGGCACGTTACATACGCCCCCACCCTTTCCCTCCTTCCCGTTTTTCCCTCCTTCCTCCGTTTTTTTTTTTACACTGACCACTCACTCGAGACCTTGCTATATCATCTGTTCGCCCTGCACGCACTAACATATACATATTTTTTGTTTTTTATCTCGCCTCACACACACATACACACACGCACAGCCACAGTCAAACCATACATACACACGCACACACACATACCTCCCTGTTTCTGATCTGCCTTTCTGACTTGCTAGGGTACCCCCACACACTCCTTTAATTCTACTACTGCCTGCTACTAGCCACTGTCCACCATACACACACACGCACACACTCACACACACACACCCTCGTTTTCTCGCACACCTTTTTATTCCATTCCCTTTGATTCAGCTCTCCTGTTTTAAAAAACATTTTCCTCCTTTTTTACTAGTTCCGTCTTTTCAGTATGTGACCTCGTGAAGACTACCTGCAATTTTTTTTCCTCTGTCCTCCGTCTCGGGATCTTTCTTTCTCCTATGGTTTCCGACGAAGAGCTCCGCTCGAAACGTCCATACCCTCCTTCTTCATTTTCCTGAGCGTCTAATAATAATAATACTGTAATTGTCCACGTGTTGTTGTTTTTTTGTTTTCCCGTTTGGATTCACCTAATATATAATATATAACATGATAATTATGTCTCCCCCAACTTCTTTTCTCATCAGCGTAGGACACTACAATTATGAATAATTGTATATTAAATTTCGAGGTACTAGAAGACATCATCTCAACTCAGTATCAGAGCGAGCTAAAGCCGTTACCAGTCATCACAAATTCAAAGTGTGAATGAAAGTTTGTGTCACCAACCCCCTCCCACTAGCGTGCAGCCAAGACAAGATGTTGTGGTCATTTACTGGGATGAATATGGTTATCAGTAATAAATAGGGTGAATTAATTAATTTGGAATAACATTAATTTGACCAAGTAGATTTCGGCATGTAAAAGCCTCATTCGAGGAAAGTTTAAGTAATACTAAGTAATTAGGGTTTAGCAACGATTTGCCTCACCACACACCGAATTTAGAAATAGCAGTCAAAGAGTTATAGCTATTCTTTCTACTAAAAGGGAGATCTCAGTAAAACCACAGCACTTGAAAGGCAAACACAGACAGGCAAGAGAGAAAGAAATGACGGCAATCTATCATACAATTTTAAGTCACCTACGGACGTACGTTTCGAAATTAAGTTTTAGGAAAGCATAAGAATTAGATAATTATGTCTTACCCAACTTCTTTTCTCATCAGCGTAGGACACTACAATTACGAATAATTGTATATTAAATTTCGAGGTACTAGAAGACATCATCTCAACTCAGTATCAGAGCGAGCTAAAGCCGTTAGCAGTATCACCAAATTCAAAGTGTGAATGAAAGTTTATACATGCATATTTACATACTTACATATATATATATATATATATATATATATATATATATATATATGTGTGTGCTGTTGTGTGTGTGTGTGTGCATATATTGGTACAAACAACACACACATATGATGTTTTTTGACCTGTCTTTGACCTAGCTTGACACCAACAGCTAGTAGTCATCACAACAGCTGGTTTTGTCATTACCTCTATTCACCAAAAATACACACACACGCACGCACAAACACACTTGTCATCTTGCACACACACACACACAGGCATTCCCTTTTTTTGGAACTCTCTTGCATTATAAAACCATTTTTCAACTACCTCCAAATTCTGTTTCTTTTCACATGTGATCTCTTAAGCACCACCAGCTCAAATATTGTCTCCTCTGTCTTCCCTCCTTGGGATCTTTCCTCTCCTTGTGTCCGACGAAGAGCTCCGCTCGAAACTTAAACCCTCCTTCCCTTTTCCTGAGCGTCAATAATACTTTAATTGTTCCACGTCCTGCGTGCTGTGTTTTTTCTCTCTTTTTCTTTTTTTCTGTGTTTTCTTGTTTGGATTAACTTTATATATATATATATATTATTATAGTATATAATAATATAAACCGGTTGATAAAAATTCTTGACAATTTATCAATGACTCATTTTAATAAAATTTTATTTATATTTTTTCAATTCTCATTTTTTAAAATTTTCTTTTCATTCACTAGATATCTATATTATATATATAAATATTATATATATATATATATATATATATATATATTCAACAATATTAAGGAATGGTCTTGATAGGCCATTCGATCCACTAGAAAGAGCAGCTAACTCAAACCGCTAAATAGTAGTAATTCAGAAACCAAAGGAAAATAAAACCATTTACCCTTATCATCTTTGGACTATGCATAGTTTCGATATACATACATACATACATATATATATATATATATATATTATATATATATATATATATATATATAATATATATATATATACCTGAGTAAGCATATAAATGTGAAACAAGGTGGAAAAAAGAGTACTCAAATACCAGAGGTAGAGTAATATGCATGCAATGAACCAAATAATTTTTTAATTTTAATGTATTAATTGACTTATATTTCGTATATGATTATTTACTATGTATCTGGAATTGTCTTTCAATTTAAGGTTTCTTCGATTTTACAATAGGATATATATATATATTATATATATATATATATATATATATACTACACATATATTATTGATATATATAGAATATATAGTATAATATATATGTATACATATATATATATCAATATTATATAACATCACCATCAAAATACAGGTCCAGATACTGCAACAGCTTGGGTTTCAGAGGACCACAGCTTTAACATCCTCCCTAATTGCCTGAGAGACTTACATGGGTGGATGTGGGTTTCTTTAAAACTAAACTGGATCTCTTCTTGTTGGGAGCCAGATGAACTACCTCACGACAGGAGACGCGGATGCGGGCAGAGCATCGAACTCCCTTGTTGATCAAGTGCCACGTATCAGAGGTGGATTCACAAATTAGTGTAGCTCATCAGCGGTGGTGCCCCAGCATGGCCGCGGCCTTCGGGCTAAAACAATTTTTAAGGATTTAAGGATAATATCTATAATATATATACATAATAATATATATATATATATATATATAATATATATATATAATATATATATATATGTATAATATATATAATATGTAATGTATATATATATGTAATATATATATATATATATGTGTGTGTGTGTATGTTGTATGTGTATGTATATATATATGTGTATGTATGGATATATATATATATATATATATATATATATATATATATATATATATATATATATATGTATATATAGAATAGGGCATTAACTGGAAAAATAATTTTGTCAGTTTCGTTTTAAAAACTAGAAAAAAAACACCCACTCCACAACATACACACACACATACATGCACGCATATAAACACATACATGTATGTGTGTGTGTGTTTGAACGCACCGACACAATTACGAATTGACAATCTTTGTCATCAGTAGTCTCCTCTATATAAGTAGAAAGTAGTGGCGGCGGGGGAAGTGGACGAAAGCACGGGTGACAGAGACAGATAAAGAGGAAAAAAATTGAGAAGACAGAAGTCACATGGAACTACACGGATATGACGGAATACGATAATAATAATAAAATTATCTCGAAACCGACAATAATTTGGCGTAAACAGATGATACGCTTACGTCCATAATCTAAGATAGGCATTGCAATACAGTGAGATTGATTAACAGACAAATCGAGATAGACGATATACCCACGTTATTATCACCACCTCAAACATATCTACAAACGAACGATAACAAAGCAGCGGGTAGAAATTATTGTCCGATTTTGATTTGGTATAAAACGAGAACCGCAAGTTGAAAGCAAACTTAGTCGGTTCGTAACTTCTAAAACTTTATAATGTTGTCACCAAAGAGAGAAAGCACCTTGCATTATTTGGCTTTATTCTTCGTTTGCCTGCAAGTCTGTGAAGTAACTTGCACCGTTTCTTCGGTTGGGTGCATGGATTTCAATAATAAACCGGTTGACTGGTAAGTAAAGTAATATATGTATATATATATAATAATATTAGGGAGTAAATCCAAACTTACAGGGAAAAATTAGATTTAGGATTAAATCTAATTTTATAGTATAAATATATATATATATATTAAATTGGAGATAAAACCACTATTAGGCAAATCAAACAGTGAAAATCATAAACCAATACATAGAAATAAAATTAATTAATAAGAAATGTATAAAATATAAAATTCAAAATTTAAATTTTATATTTTATATATTTTTTATTAATTAATTTTATTTCTATGTATTGGTTTATGATTTTCACTGTTTGATTTGCCTAATAGTGGTTTTATCTCTAATGTTATATATATATATATATATTCTTCGAATGAATGGTTGATGACAATGACAGTGGGTTGTGGTCACGTTATGTTTATTTATGGGTTAAAAGGTACTATCGGGTACACACGTACAATCGAGAGGAAGTGATAATTATATTGCATGTATCGTTACTATTTTTATTTTGATATGATCACATGTCCGACAAACGGGTAACGGGTAACAATGAGGAACAGTTTGTGAAGATTTTTTTCGGCTTTAATAAATGTGTGGCTAAATATACGTGTGTATATATATATATATATATATTATTATATACTTAGGTATGTATATATATATAAATTTATATACATATATATATAATATATATTATTTTATTACTTAGGTATGTATATATATATATATATTTATATACTATATATATAATATATATATAATATATATATATAATATTAGGGAGTAAATCCAAACTTACAGGGAAAATTAGATTTAGGATTAAATCTAATTTTATAGTATAAATATATATATATATATATTAAATTGGAGATAAAACCACTATTAGGCAAATCAACAGTGAAAATCATAAACCAATACATAGAAATAAAATTAATTAATAAGAAATGTATAAAATATAAAATTCAAAATTTAAATTTTATATTTTATATTTTTTATTAATTAATTTTATTTCTATGTATTGGTTTATGATTTTCACTGTTTGATTTGCCTAATAGTGTTTTATCTCTAATGTTATATATATATATATATATTCTTCGAATGAATGGTTGATGACAATGACAGTGGGTTGTGGTCACGTTATGTTTATTTATGGGTTAAAAGTACTATCGGGTACACACGTACAATCGAGAGGAAGTGATAATTATATTGCATGTATCGTTACTATTTTTATTTTGATATGATCACATGTCCGACAAACGGGTAAAGGGTAACAATGAGGAACAGTTTGTGAAGATTTTTTTCGGCTTTAATAAATGTGTGGCTAAATATACGTGTGTATAATATATATATATATATTATTATACTTAGGTATGTATATATATATATATATATTTATATAATATATATATATATATATATATTATTATTATACTTAGGTATGTATATATATATATATTTATATACATATATATATATATTATATATATATAATATATATATATATATTATTATACTTAGGTATGTATATATATATATATCTATATTTTATATATATATAAAGTTTATAAAGCTTGAAACACGTGTACCGCGACATCCTTGTATTCTGTTTTTGATTTTATTTGATATATATATATATATACACACACACACACATACATATATACATACCTATATGTATATATACACACCCATACACACGCATATTCTTTTATTCTTTCAGCTGTGGCCATGCTAGAGCACCGCCACTGTAATCACCCTTTGAATGGCTAAATTTATGTGATTGGTTTTTGGTGAAGGAGTGAGTTCGACACTGCTGCCCTCTTTTGAGTCTCCTGCCATGATATATCATCATCATCATCATCATCAATGTTTAACGTCCGCTTTCCATGCTGGCATGGGTTAGACAGTTTGACTGAGGACTGGCAAGCCAGAGGCTGTACCAGGCTCCAATCTGATCTGGCAGAGTTTCTATAGCGGGATGCCCTTCCTAACGCCAACCATTCCGAGAGTAGTGGGTGCCTTTTAAGGCCAGTCAAGCGGTACTGGCATCGACCATGCCTGAATGGTGCTTTTTACATGCCACTAGCATGGGAGCCACTCAGGCAGTACTAGCAACGACCACACTCGTGCAGTGGTGGCTCATGTATAGGCACTGAGGAACTGCAGCTCCCCTATTTCCACTCGATATTATTGATAACATTCAATATAATGAGTCCTTTTTTTCTTTGATCCTTTCTTTATAATTGTACGTTATGTAATCCTTAAACGTAATGTCAGTAGCCATCCCCTAATTTACTCTTTTACTTGTTTCAGTCATTTGACTGTGGCCATGCTGGAGCACCGCCTTTAGTCGAGCAAATTGACCCCAGGACTTATTCTTTGTAAGCCTAGTACTTATTCTATCGGTCCCTTTTGCCGAACCGCTAAGTTACGGGGGACCTAAACATACCAGCATTGGTTGTCAAGTGATGTTGGGGGGACAAACGCAGACACACAAACACACACACATATTATACACATATTTCTGTCTACCAAATCCACTCACAAGGCTTTGGTTGGCCTGAGGCTATAGTAGAAGACACTCACCCTAGGTGCCATGCAGTGGGACTGAACCGGAACCACTTGGTTCGTAAGCAAGCTACTTGCCACACACCCACTCCTATGCCTATATATATATATAATATATATATATATATACATACATATATATATATGAAAAAAATAGAAAACATACTTGTCTAGAACTGTGCACCTCACAGTTCCAGTGATGCAGTGATTGGATATTGTGCGCACGCTCACATGCCCGAGATAGGAAGCTGCATGCTAGGGAGAGAGAGCGCTGTGGTTCACGCAGTGCTGGCCCTAGTGTGCTAGTGAAAGGTTGTATTTCTTTTTGACTCCGCTTGGGTTGTGCTTAAAAACATGTTTATATTCTTGAGTGTGATAAAGTGTAGAATTAAGATTATTGTCCTGCTCCCAGCTACAGTGATGCTTCCAGGATTTGAAAAACAGGGCAGATTTTCACATCCTTTATTTTGTGATTTTGAGGGGATTTTTGAAAAACAAGAGTGGTATTTGCAGCGATGTTCAGTGAAAAAATTAAACACACCACCTGGCAGTGGTTAAAACATGAACCAATCAAGTTTATGTATAAATTTTCT
>NC_043018.1:26675263-26690263 GCF_006345805.1 Octopus sinensis
CCCTACACCCGGATATGTCTCTGTAAACAATAACTCTCTACTTGAGTGGGCCATAGTGCCCAAATTCTGACTTGAAAGACTTCACCAGGTGGTGCTATAAGTTAGACATGGCCTGGGCCAATAATGGCCGAAACCTATCAAAGTATCAAAGTAAGTAAGTACATATATATATGTATATATATATATATATGTTATGTACATATATATATATATTATATATATATGTATATATGTATATGTACATATATTATGTATATATATATATATATATATATTATATATATATGTATATATGTATATGTACTATATATATGTATATTATGTATATATATACATATATATATGTATATATATGTATATATATACTCTATATGTATATATGTTATGTACATATATATATGTATTATATGTTATATATATACATATATATATGTATATATGTATATGTACATATAATATATGTATATATATATATAGATATTATATATATATATGTATTATGTATATGTACAATAATTATGTATATATGTATATGTACTTTATATATGTATATATGTATATATACATTTATATATGTATATATGTATATATACATTTATATATGTATATATGTATATGTACATTTATATATGTATATATGTATATGTACATACATGTGTGTATATATGTATATATGTATATATATATATGTATATGTATATGCTTATATATGTATATGTCATCATCGTTTAACATCCGATTTCCATGCTAGCATGGGTTGGATAGTTCAACCAGGGTCTGGGAAGCCAAGAGGCTGCACCAGGCTCCAGTAATGCACCATACACCTCATGTATATATATATATATATATATATATATATATATATATATATATATATATATATATATATATATATAAACTTAGATATGTTTCGACTAAAGACTGGCTCAGGCCATGTCTGACTTAATAGCACCTGTCAGAATTTGCTAAATCCACTTAAAGTCAGGTTTTGTGGTATCATGGCTCATTTGAGCAGGGAGTTCTTGCTAAATGAGTTGTATTCAGGTATATTTGGCTTATGTAGTATCCTTTGAAGAAATATATCATCATCATCTTCGTAAAACGTCCGTTTTCCGTGCCAGCACGGGTTGGACGGTTCAATCGGGGTCTGGGAACCAGGAGGCTGCACCAGGCTCTAGTCTGATCTGGCAGTGTTTCTACAGCTAGATGCCCTTCCTAATGCCAACCACTCCGTGAGTGTAGTGGGTGCTTTTTATGTGCCACCAGCACAGCTGCCAGAGGAGGCTGGCAAATGGCCACAATCAGTTGGTGCTTTTTACGTGCCACTGGCACAGAAGCCAGTCAAGGCGGCGCTGATACATAATTAAGATTCATTTGAATTAGGTATTTGAGTTGAGGTACCAAGTCAGTCTGGTATTATCCACACAGCTTGAAGTTAGGTGAATAAAAAGCATATAAGTAACACGGAAGTCCAGGTATCAGTGCATTACGGCCATTTCAAGTGGCTCCATTCAAGCAATTAAGGCATAAGACCATATAGATTTCCAACATACAGGGTACACTATTATAAATTTTTAGCAAATTTTTCATCAGTACTAAGGACTAAAATAATTATATTACTTCTCGTTGCTATTATTGTGGCAGAAAGAATTTAGAGAAAGATACTCAAAGCCTACTATAATTTATAGTGGCAGAAGATAATAGTGGGGGGGGGGTCTAGAAAGAGGAATGGTGATATAGCTATAATCATCTTTATCCTTATCACATTCAAAATCAATTTATTTATCTTATTTTATAGATCTCTGCTTGATGAACTTTGAGACACAGTGGAACACAATGCTAGATTTAACAACAAATTTAAACACACACACACATATTAGGTGCAAGATTGACTGTGTGGTTGAGAAGTTTGCTTCCCAACCACATGGTTCCATGTTCAGTCCCTCTGCATGGTACATTGGGCAAGTGTTTTCTTACTATAGCCCTAGGCCAACCACAGACTTGTAACTGAATTTGGTAGATGGAAACTGCAGTGTTATTGATCAGAAAATAACTGAAAAACATGTTTATAAGAGTTGTTTTATTTCATACTCCTCGTGTGCCAGTTCTGCCCTTAAGAAAGGAGCAAATACAATGTAGCTGTAGGTCATAACATCCAGGTAACACTGGGGTGCATTGCAAGTATATATATAAATATATATATACACAGACATGCAGGAAGTAAATAGACACCTTTAATTTTTTAAATCTTTTCATCATCATCATCATCATCGTTTAACGTCTGCTTTCCATGCTAGCATGGGTTGGATGATTTTGGTTGAGGGCTGGCGAACCAGATGGCTGCACCAGGCTCCAATCTTGATCTGGCAGAGTTTCTACAGCTGGATGCCCTTCCTAATGCCAACCACTCTGAGAGTGTAGTGGGTGCTTTTTACGTGCCACCAGCATGGGTGCCAGTCAGGTGGTACTGGCAACGACCTTGCTCGAATCTTTTTTACATGTGCCACCGGCACAGGTGCCAGTGAAGCGACGTTGGTAACAATCACACTCAATCATGCTCGAATGGTGCCCTTTTACGTGCCACGGGTACGGAAGACAGTTGGCTGCTCTGGCAAAGATCACGATCGAATTAGCACCCTACTAGCACATGCACAAGTGCCAGTAAGGCGACGCTGGTAATGATCATACTTGAATGGTGCCCTGGTTGAAGGAGAGGTTTTCTTCTAGCTGTTAGTCCATAATACCCAAGCTTATGCAGATATGTAACACATGTTCTTGGACTAACTTCTAGCTGTTTTGCAATATCAGAAGCCTTTGAACGAGGTTCATTTTCCACAATTCTCTTCAAACAGCAAAGCCTCTTTTCCAAGGGTCCAGGTCAGCCAGGACGAGAATCTGTTGATTCTTTCCTTGGCTTTTGAATTGCACTATAATTCCATTTACAGTTGCAAGAGGAATTTGAAGATTTTTGGCAATTTTTCACTGGCAAAGACCAGTCTCAGATTGTCCAACAATACAACCTCTTTGAAAATCTGACAGTTCTGCTGATTTTTTTGTGCGTGGCATGGTTACTCTTCGCAAATGTTTAATATAATGGTACATGGAATGAAAAAGAATAATTACATTGAAAATTCTTCACTGCTGAAAACACATTAAGATTCTTAGATCAGAAATTTTGAAAATTAAAGGTGTCTATTTACTTCCTGCATGTCTGTGTATATATATATATATTATATTCAAATTGTGATGAACATTTGCTTTAGAAGTTTGCTTTAGAAGCGTTGAGATGCCTTAGAAAATTAAAGTGATTTTAAATTCTCAAATGCAGGATAATGCTAATAATATGTGTATATATATAAGGAAAATAAGACAAGGTAGAAAATGCTAAAATAATTTTATCATGAAGAACATTTTAAAACTGGTTTCAGCCTTTGCAACTTTTTCAACTTAGAGTAATATATATGTAATATATATATGCATGGCAGTGTGGTAAGAAGCTTGCTTCTCAACCACATGGTTCTGAGTTCAGTCCCACTGCATGGCACCTTGGGCAAGTGTCTTCTACTATAGCCTTGTGCTGACTAAAGCCTTATGAGTGGATTTGGTAGACAGAAACTGAAAGAAGCCCAGATGTATATATGTATAGTGTGTTAGGTGTGGTGTACAGAAATTGAATATTGAGAGAAAGGGTTGTCAGAATTTTGGAAAGGAATCTTTTTATTTCTTCATTATTATTAGTGCTTAGAATTTTGTGAATGTACAAACAACTTGTACATTCTGACAATAAATACTTCCCTAACAGAATAAGACTTCTTGGTCATAGTATACACAAGATCAAAGAATAAACTTCTGTTCTCTTATTCTTTCTTCTTCCTTGTATCACACACACCACACACACACACACTCACACACACACACACACACACACACACACACACATACAGTGTGGTTATCTATGTTATCTATTGATAGCCAGTGGGCTGCAAAAAATAAAAATAAAACAAAAAAATGGACTAAAAAAAATACAGATATAAAACATGAGATTTAATAAGTTTATTAAATAAAACATGTTTTTTTTGGGTTTTGTTTAGAATAGGAGAACATTGTTTTTGTTTTTTTGAGGTGAGATTCCATGATAACAGAGATAGATAGGTAGAAATATAGGTAGGTAAATAGGCTGATAGATAGATAGATAGATAGATAGATAGACAGAGAGAGAGAGAGAGAGGAAGATAGTGAAGGGGGATCCCCCCTTCCTACTCACCATTCATTTATTTATTTAGTCATTTACTATTGTATTAGAATGGGTTTAAGGATGGTGACCACTTCAAAAAAAGTGTGGTGTGGTCATCACTGAAAGGCTTTTTGTTTTCTTTCTCTCCTCCCCCTTTCTTCCCTTCTTTCTTTTCCCTTTTCTTCCTTTTTTCTCCTCTTTTCCTCTTTCTTTTTCTCCTCTTTGAGTTATATTTAGAATACAAAATGTATTGTCTCTGCTTTTCTTTTAAACATTCAATTTTGGAGAGTTTTTTTGATGAAATTGAGAGAAAACCCCAAGAGAAAGGGGATCTTTTCGGTTTGAACGGCAGTTTTTTTAAATAATTTCCACGTAACTAAACACTTTTAAACTCCGTATACTGGTAGAATGTGTTTATAAAACATCTTTTTCTCTTGGCTTTATTAAGAAAATTCTATAGTTTGTAAGATATTTGTTGTTGTTTTTTCTTCAATTTCTGCAATTTCAACCAATCAAATACATCTATTGAGGTAAAAAACATTCTGTGCCATATGAATTTGTCCCTCGTTTAAGAAACAGATTGGGTTTATTTACATTTGTGAAGAAAAAAAGATATCCTTCCCCCCACCCCTAACCCTAACCGTAAAACAGATTGAAATGCAATAGATCGATACTAGGGTCATAATTATGGGTGACAATTTCATATGACACCGCTAGAAAAAACTGCTGTTCAAACCAAAAAGATTCAATTAATCTTATTTGGGGTTTAAAAGGGACATGAAGGCCTGCAACATCAATATTAGCAATTGGGAAGTAGTTGCCAGCAACCATGGAGATTGGTGACGTACCGTAAAAGAGGGAATACAAAGGAGTGACAGAGAGAGAGAGAGGAGAAATGGAAAGACAAGAAAAGACGTCAACAAGAAACTATGGCATTACAACCAGCCAGGAACAGTCTTCGCTACATTTGTGGCACCTGCCAGAGGGTGTGTTTGTCCAGGATAGGACTACACAGCCACAGTAGGAGATGTATCAGGACATGAGATGTAAAAGCCGGACTGGACTATTTTATGCGCAACTCCATTGTCTCCCGAGACAAAAAGGATGCCAATATATATATATAATTATTTCCAGAGGTATAGCAAGGAGCCAAATCCTGCTTCCACACATATATGACACTCCAGCAGCAACCTTCTTCAGTAACAGGATGTATGTAATCTTTAATAAATACTTCCCTAACAGAATAATACTTCTTGGTCATAGTATACACAAGATCAAAGAATAAACTTCTGTTTTCTTATTCTTTCTTCTTCCTTGTATTACACACACACACACACACACACAGTGTATGTATGTTTGTTCCTTCTTGAGCTATGCCTGGCTTATAAGGGCCAGTTTCCTGGTTTCTTGGCGTATAGGTTCCCCACCTGGACGGGACGTCGGTCCGTCGCAGATGAGCTGCAAGATGTAGGAGGAAAGAGTGAGAGAAAGTTGTGGTGAAAGAGCTAGCAGAAGTTCACCATTACCTTCTGCCGGAGCCGCGAGGAGCTTAGGTGTTTTCGCTCATAAACACACACATCGCCCGGTCTGAGATTCGAACCCACGATCCCTCGACCGCGAGTCCGCTGCTCAAACCACTAGGCCATGTGCCTCCCCCCCCCACACAGTGTGGTTATCTTTGTTATCTATTGATAGCCAGTGGGCTGCAAAAAATAAAAATAAAAAATAAAACAAAAAATGGACTTAAAAAAATACAGATATAAAACGAGAAGGAAGAAAAAAACGATTAGAAAAGTAAAGTTTATTTCTCATTTATTTGTATTACTGTGACTGAGAAGTCTTATTCTGTCAGTGATTAATTTATTACAGATTACACACTAATTACATGTTTACAGAGTATATCTTTAAAGCCCAGTTACGTACTGGGGTCAATGTAATCGACTTAATCCGTTTGTCTGTCCTTGTTTAGCCCCTTGTGGGCAGTAAAGAAATAAGAGACGTTAGCACACTGGGCAAAATGCCTAGCTGTATTTTGTCTCTCTTAACGTTCTGAGTTCAAATTCCGCCGAGGTCGACTTTCCTTTTCATCCTTTCGGGGTCCATAAATTAAGTACCAGTTACGCACTGGTGTCGATATAATCGACTTAATCCGTTTGTCTGTCCTTGTTTGTCCTCTCTGTGTTTAGCCCCTTGTGGGTAGTAAAGAAATAGGTATTTTTTCTGTCTTTACGTTCTGAGTTCAAATTCCGCCGAGGTCGACTTTGCCTTTCATCCTTTCGGGGTCCATAAATTAAGTACCAGTTACGCACTGGGGTTAACGTAATCGACTTAATCCGTTTGTCTGTCCTTGTTTGTCCCCTCTATGTTTTGCCCCTTGTGGGCAATAAAGAAATAAGAGATACTGATAAAATAAGTACTAGGCTTACAAAGAATAAGTCCTGAGGTTGTTTTGCTTGATTAAAGGCAGTGCTCCAGCATGGCTGTAGTCAAATGACTGAAACAAATAAAAGAATAAAAGAATATTGAAGTTTAATAAATTGAAAAAAGTTATTTTATAGTTCACAGTTAGCAACTGGGTTTGCTATGTTTCTCTTTTTTTCTTCTTTTACTTTTTTCAGTCATTTGACTGTGACCATACTGGAGCACCGCCTTTAGTCGAGCAAATCAACCCCACGACTTATTCTTTGTAAGCCTAGTACTTATTCAATTGGTCACTTTTGCCGAACCACTAAGTTACGAGGACTTAAACATACCAGCATCGGTTGTCAAGCGATGTTGGGGAGACAAACACAGACATACATATATACATACATACATACATACATACATATATATATATACAATGGGCTTCCACTCACAAGGCTTTGGTCAGCCCGAGGCTATAGTAGAAGACACTTGCCCAAGATGCCACGCAGTGGGACTGAACCCAGAACCATGTGGTTGGTAAGCTAGCTACTTACCACACAGCCACTCCTGCTTATGTTTGCGAATAAAAACCCAATATACAGACATGTATGAAATTCTTTTCAGGTTTATTGCATACAAACTTCCTCATCACACATCTGTTATTGGAACTGAGTTCTATTACATGGACGCCAATGCGAAGTCTTGGAAATATTCACCAAACAACATCGATTCCAAAAGCCAACCAATTTATTACACGCTACGACCAATATATGAAAATTCTACGAAAGGGGTGAGTTATATTTATGGTTTTGGTGTATGTCATAAGTTTGTGCATAGAATGTGTGAGGTTGTTGTTGTTGTTGTTTAAACCAAGTCAGCTCTGACCCCAGTAGACCTTTTGAGTAAACATTCCAGCTTTGATTATACCAATCTTTGATTATACCAATCTCATTCAGCACTTTGGTCCTCCTGCTGAAAGAGCATCAGGCTACCAGAGCCTTCCGAGTCAGTTTCTTCTTGGGAACCTATGGTTGCCATCTGAGGAGTTTTACAGAGTTGACCTCTGATTCTAGTACTTTTGGTAGAGGTTACTATTCCACAGGATGGCAGATGGAATAGTGGTTTGCAGTATTCAACTCATGATCAAAAGGTCATGAGTTCAATTTCCAGTGGCTGTTGTATCCTTGAGCAAGACGCTTTATTTCACATTGTTCTTGTCCACACTCAGCATCACCCCCACCCCCCACACACACATGCGCACACACACACACATATATATATATATAAAGTGGATGTTAAGAGATGATGATGATATATATACATACACACAACAGACGTCCACATAGTTTTCATCCACAAAATCCATCCATTTGGTCAGCTCAGGGCTAGAGCAGAAGCCAATAGCCTAAAGTGTTGTGCTGGGGGATTGAACCCTAGACCATGTGATTGGGAAACAAGCTTCTTAACCACACAACTACACCTGGGTATATGTTCATGAGATAATAGCAAAAAATATATATACCTCATTGCCAGTGCCGCTGGACTGACTCCTATGCCGGTGGCACATAAAAAACACCATTTTCGAGCATGGCCATTGCCAGTACTGCCAGACTGGCCCTCATGCCGGTGGCACGTAAAAGCACCCACTACACTCTTGGAGTGGTTGGCGTTAGGAAGGGCATCCAGCTGTAGAAACTCTGGCAGATCAGATTGGAGCCTGGCGCAGCCATCTGGTTCACCAGTCCTCAGTCAGATCGTCCAACCCATGCTAGCATGGAAAGCGGACGTTAAACGATGATGATGATGACCTCCCTACTTTTATAAGGAATTCTTCAGATGCCAATTGATGGTCTGACGAGTCATACAGAGGCACTGAGTTGTGGTTTCAGGTACTTATGCACTGTTTCTTTTTTAACTTTCTCATTGCAGAGTTTCATGTATATGATGTACAATGATGAGAAACCGGATACACACTCAGCTACTGAATCATATGGACACACGAAAGGTAAATATTATCCTTGACTGTTTATGTCGCTTATTGCAAGTGTTGTTAGCATGGTTGTTGTTGCAAGCTTGTGAGTTCGTGTTTAACTACCATGTAGTGGATACGACCATACGTAAGGAGTTGTTGACAAATATCTCCTTTAAAACACCGCACGGTCGTCCCTAACAAAATATATATATTTCTTTACTACCCACAAGGGGCTAAACACAGAGGGGGACAAACAAGGACAGACAAACGGACTAAGCCGATTACATCGACCCCAGTGCATAAGTGGTACTTAATTTATCGACCCCGAAAGGATGAAAGGCAAAATCAACCTCGGCGGAATTTGAACTCAGAACGTAACGGCAGACGAAATACGGCTACGCATTTCGCCCGGCATGCTAACGATTCTGCCAGCTCACTGCCTTTAATGGAGACTGTCATCAACAGATAGTTTAGCTTAATGGTAGAGTGCTCAGCCAGCATCTGAGGGGTGCAGATTTCAGTACCGTAGCTGTCTGCTGACAACTTTTTCTATCTTAAGGCGGTGAGCTGGCAGAATTGATTGCAAAATATATAGTCAAATACATGATATAAAATACAATGCCACAAGGAATAAATGAGGATGACAACTGTTCTACTGTTTGAGAGAGAAGAAAACTTTTTGGATCTTTTCGGTTTGAACGGCAGTTTTTTCTAGTGGTGTCATATGAAATTGTCACCCATAATAATGACCCTAGTATCAATCTATTGCATTTCAATGTTTTAGGGTTAGGGTTAGGGGTGGGAGAAGGGTATCTTTTTTTTCTTCACAAATGTAAATAAACCCAATCTGTTTCTTAAACGAGGGACATATCCATACGGCACAGAATGCTTTTTACCTCAATGGACGTCATTTACGTGCCAGACGGGGCTGGCAAACGGCCACAGACGGATGGTGCTTTTTACGTGCCACCAGCACATACCTGGGTCACTAGCATTATGGAATAGGAGCTTTATTTGCATATTCAAAATGTTACAATAAACAAATTTAAAAGATATGTATATATGTATGTATGTATGTATGTACGTATGGGTTTATGTATGTAAAGTGAAGGCACATGGCTTAGTGGTTAGAGTGTCGAGCTTATGATCGTGAGGTTGTGAGCTCGAATCCCAGACCGGGCTGTGTGTTGTGTTCTTGAGCAAGACACCTTATTTCACGTTGCTCCAGTTCACTCAGCTGTAGAAATGAGTTGCGACATCACTGGTGCCAAGCTGTATTGACCTTTGTCTTTCCCTTGGATAACATTGGTGGCGTGGAGAGGGGAGGCTGGTATGCATGGTCTTCCATAAACAACCTCGCCCAGACTTGTGTCTAGGAGGGTAACTTTCTAGGTGCAATCCCATGGTCTGTGTCGTGACTGAAGGGGTTTCTCTGATGTATGTATGTATGTATGTATGTATATAAATTATGATTTGCTTCAACAGACATCCATCAAAACATCATACATCGATAATAATTTATTTTATTTTTTTACTCTTATTTCAAGGTGTGATAGCATTTGACAAGCAATCTGGATTTTGGTTAGTTCACAGTACACCAAAATTTCCAGATTATAGACACTCTGGCTACCAATGGCCAGATAATGGCCACTACTTCGGTCAGACTTTCCTATGTGTAACATACCCTTATAAGGAAATGAATAAAATTGGTAAATATACAAATTTTTGTTTATTTTGTTGTGTCTGGGGAGAGTCATTCTCTTTTAGTGCCTTATTATTTAACACACTCACCGGTTAAATTTCCACTCATTTATTTATTTTTCCTGAAATTTCCGTTTTGTCTTGCAACTTTTTCAAAAGTCGTTAACGCTGTCCGTTATCTGAACTGCTTATTGTTTCTGTTTATTGTTTTTTTTTGTATTTTTGTTTTCTTTTTTAACTAGTGCAACAGTAGCATATTTGTCGTTTAAATAGGAGTGGGTTCAATACTTATTTCCGGGTATATGTGTATGAGTGTAACCATGGCTTCCTAACCACATGGTTCCAGGTTCAGTCCCACTGCATGGTGCCTTTGTAAAATGTCTTCAACTATAGACAAACAGAGCAAGTACCAGACTTCAAAAATAGAAATAACAACTGGGGTCCACCAAATGGTGTGTTTACGTCCCTGTAACTTAGCGGTTTGGCAAAAGAGACCGATAGAATAAGTACTTGACTTACAAGGAATAAGTCCTGGGGTTGATTTGCTCGACTAAAGGTGGTGCTCTAGCATGGCCACAGTCAAGTGGCTGAAACAAGTCATTTGACTGTGGCCATGCTGGAGCACCACCTTTAGTCGAGCAAATCGACCCCAGGACTTATTCCTTGTAAGCCTAGTACTTATTCTATTGGTCTCTTTTGCCAAACCGCTAAGTTACAGGGATGTAAACACACCAGCATCAGTTGTCAAGCGATGTTAGGGGGACAAACACAGACACACAAACATACACACACACATATATATATACATATATATGACGGGCTTCTTTCAGCTTCCGTCTACCAAATCCACTCACAAGCCTTTGGTCGGCCCGAGGCTATAGTAGAAAACACTTACCCAATGTGCCATGCAGTGGGACTGAATCCGGAACCATGTGGTTGGTAAGCAAGCTACTTACCACACAGCCACTCCTACGCCTATAAAAATGTTACCTTGGCATATATATGCACATATGGGTACAGGACTTCACAAACCATAAACAGCATGATATACAAAAACAAATGAGTTGAATACACAAACAACAAGAGAAATAAATGGAAAACAGGATAAGTAACATAAAGAACAACCCTTCATTAGTTGTTGGCTGTCCATCTACTCCTCATTTCGAGCATTGAACGATGGTATGACTTTTTGAAGGCAGTTGCTCCCACAAAAGCCAAAATAAAATTTGGGATTTATGGAGGGTCGAAGTTGGTGACAAAAACAGGACAGTGGAGACATACAAGGAAACCAAACGAAAACAAACATGGAGGGTCGTTTGACTAGACGAAGGTAAAATAGTGAATGCTGGGAAAATATTTTCTTTGACAAAATAAAAGATAGAAGAAAGAGATAGATAGGATACGTGCAGTCTTTACAACTGCCCTGAAGGAAAAAAAAAGATGATCACATGAGGAAAAGAAAGATGGACGATGATCGCATGTGAGCAACGAGAGAGAGTAAAGGAGAAAGAGGTGGGGAGAGAGAGAGAGATAGAAAACAGTGAAGGGGAGACAAAAAGGAATTAGAGAAAGGATAAGAGAGAAAATGATAGGGGAAGAGAACAGCATATATATACATATATATAATACACACACAAACATAATACATGTGTCTGTCTATAATTAAAGAAAAAAATTTCTTTCATATTTCTAGGAAAACAGCTGAAGTATAACTATCCCCAAATATACGACAAAAGCTTCCCGCAAACAATGGTAATGGATAACCCTGATATGGCTGCTGTGGTTTTGAACCGTTCCAAAGTCTCTTATCCACCTTGGAATCATACTGAAATTCTTATTTCTAAAGGTGGCAAAAAGTTTGTTAGTTTCGCTAAATTTTCAAAGTTTAATTCAGGTAAGTAAAAGACACACTTAATATATTTAATTATTTTTGTATTTATGTATTTATTTATTTATTTTTGTATTTATATATTTATCGTAGAGTGACCCGCTGTGCTTGAGGAGATCTATTGAGTCAAGTACATCAACGTCAACATCAAAATAAAAATCAAATGGAAATTGTAGTTATGATACCCATATCGGTGGCACATAAAAAGCACCATCCGATCATAGCTGATGCCAGTGCCACCTGACTGGCATCCGTGTTGGTGACACGTAAAAAGCACCAACTGATTGTGGCCATTTGCCAGCCTCCTCTGGCCCCTGTGCTGGTGGCACATAAAAAGCACCTGCTACACTCACGGAATGGTTGGCGTTAGGAATGGCATCCAGCTGTAGAAACACTGCCAGATCAGACTGGAGCCTGATGCAACCTCCTGGCTTCCCAGATCCCAGTCAAACCGTCCAACCCATGCTAGCATGGAAAACGGATGTTAAACTATGATGATGATTATGATGATGATTTATTTATGCTTATATTTACAATAGGCACAGGTTTTCTAATTGCTTGGTTTCTGGTTCTGTCCCACCGCATGACACCTTGGGCAAGTGTCTTTTACTGTTGCCTGAGGTCAACCATGCTAGCATGGGTTGGACGATTTGACTGAGGACTGGCAAACCAGATGGCTGCACCAGGCTCCAATCTGATCTAGCAGAGTTTCTACAGCTGGATGCCCTTCCTAACACCAACCACTCTGAGAGTGTAGTGGGTGCTTTTATGTGCCACTGGCACGAGAGCCAGTCAGGCAGTACTGGCAACAGCCACGCTCAGATGGTGTTTTTTACATGCCACCTACACAGGAGCCAGTCCAGCTGCACTGACAATGACCTCGCTTGAATGTTTTTTCACGTGCCACTGGTACAAGTGCCAGTAGGCGACGCTGGTAATGATCATGCTTGAATGGTGCTTTTTACGTGCCACCGGCATGGAAGCCAGTTAGCTGCTCTGGCAACGATCACGCTCGGATGGTGCTCTTAGTGCTCCACTAGCACGGATGCCAGTCATCGAATTTGATTTCGATTTCACTTGCCTCAACAGGCCTTCGCAAGCAGAGTTTAGTGTCCAATGAAGGAAAGGTATGCATAAGTGGGCTGGTTACACCCCTGGCATAGGCCACAAAGTTATAGTCTCACTTGGCTTGCTGGGTCTTCTCAAGCACAGCATATTTCCAAACGGTACTTACTTTTTAAGGCTTGGTACTGGTCTCTTATATTATATGTATGTTGTGTTAACTTATCTTGATAGGATAGTTGTAAACATGTGTCACCATTTTACAAGCAATGCCATTCATTTCCAATTTTCCATGGAAACATTTGATCACCATTATCATTTAATGTCTTCTCTCCATGCTGGCATGGGTTGGACAGTTTGACCAGAGCTAGCAAGCTGGGGGACTGCACCAGATTCCAGGCTGAGTTGACCTGGTTTCTATGGCTGGATGCCCTTTCTAATGCCAACCACTTTACAGAGTGTACTGGGTGCTCTCCCGTGGCACCACATGGGTGCTTATATGTGACACTGCACAGGCCCTTTTATGTGATGCTACATGGGTGCTTTTACATGACACCACATGGGAGCTTTACACAACCAGCAGGATCAGTCTTACCAATTTTGCTGTGGGGAGTGGGTCTTCTTAAGTATGACCAGGCGCCAGGCATCTTGGTCCTTTGTCATCTCACCTGAAAAGTTCAGTGTCCTGAGGTCATTCTTCAATTCTTCGTCCCAGGTCTTCCTCAGTCTTTCAAAGGTGCCTCTCTACTTTGAGAGACTGGCACCTTTTTATGGAGCTGCTGGGCATCCAACTACATCACATGACCAAACCAGTACAGTCTTCTCTCTTGCACACAGCTACCAATTCCTCTTATGCATAACTTCTCTCTCAGAACACTGACACTCTGTCAAACACGTACACTAACATGTTCACATCCAGCGGAGCAGAGTAAAAATATTATCTTGCTTGAAAATCGGTGAGGGTTGGTGACAGGTAGAGCATTCAGCTGTAGAATATCTGCTTTTATGAATTCCATCTACCCCATGCAAGCATGATGGTAAAATGATGATGATGATGATCATCATCATCATCCTTTAACGTCTGTTGTCCATTCTGGCATTGGTTGGACAATTTCACTGGGCTGGCACGCTGCACTAGACTCCAGCCTGATTTGGCAGGGTTTCCTACGGTTGGATGCTTTTCCTAACGTCAACCACTCCGAGAGTGTAACGGATTCTTGTACATGCCACCGGCACAAGTGCCATTTGTGCAATGACACCGGGGTGTATTTACATGCCACCAGCACCAGTGCAAACTTTGCATGGCACCGGTAGCCGCCCCAACTGTGATTTTGCTTGGCTTGATGGGGTCCCAAGCACGACATAATGCCAAAGGGTCTTGGCATTATGATGATGATGATAATGATGATGCTGATTCTGTCGTTGCTGTCAATAATTCCATTTCGTTTTTTTCAATGTCTCCATCTTCTTTACAGACCTTTACTCGTCTTGGTTGGCGCCAGCACTAGGTAGTAGTTTGCTGGTTGAGTCATGGCAAAATGGACGGGGCAAACTGCCTTCATTCTGTCTTGGAAAATATCAGGTAGGAAAGCTTACTGATTCATTTCAGTTGTAATTCTATATTCTTGAATGTGGTCCTGGTCACTTCAAATTTTCCGGTTTTAAGTTCTCTAGAATGAATATTAATAAAGAACACCACCCCCAAAAGCAAAGGAATTTAGGGCAGTAATAACCATC
>NC_043018.1:26695263-26712763 GCF_006345805.1 Octopus sinensis
GCACATTGTTTGTTTTTGATTTTGTTGACTACACAGTATAGTTAGGGACCATCTGGGAGAAAAATAGCACCATGATGCAATCCACTGTGCCAGAAATTTGGAAATACATGGGCTGCTTCGCATTTGTACTGGAAGCCCCAATACGAATATTTCAGAGTGTTTTGGTGTCAATTTGAGGACAGTGCAATCTGAAGACATGTACCAAAAGTTATAAAAATCAAATATCCAGTCAACAGCATGGTGTTTGGAGTGATCACTAGTGATGGCAATGTTATGCCTCCATTCATCTTCCCACATAGCCTCTGATTCAACAAGGAGGCCTACATCAAGTGCCTGGAGGAGGTATGCTACCCTGGGTCAAGAGGGTAGCTGCCGGAAGACCCTATGTCTGGTAACAGGACTCTGCACCATGCCACACAAGCAGGCGAACCCAATCATGGCTGTCAGACAGTTTCTCCGACCACATCACCCTTAACATCTGGCCACCTAACTCCCCAGACTGCAACCTCCTTGATTATTATGTGTGGGGCACAGTTAAGTGAGAGACCAACAAAACTCCTTGTAACACCAAAGATGACCTGAAGGCAAGGATTATGGCAGCATTCACCAACTTAAACAAGGAGCCTGTCCAGAATAGTTGCAAGAGATTCCAAAGTCATCTGGAGGCTGTGGTTGAAGCCAATGGCGATTTCATTGAATAAATTTACTCTTTAGTATTTCAAGATATTTTAATGTAATTTTGGTAAATATATCTGTTAAAATGAGATGTCAGTGTTATTTTCATTTTTGCATAATTTAGTTAGACAGCTTATTCACTGCACCCTGCATATATATATATATATATATATATATATATACAAAAAGCAATAAAGATTCAAGTTAATTTAAATGAATTTACTTGAATATGGTACCTAACTTAGATGCACCAAAAAAACTATACTGTTTTAACAATACAGTAATGTGGGGTGATTATAAGCGAGAAAGAAGCAACAAGAATGGATAGGTTTTTAGTACAATCGTTTCATACAAGGACAGGCTTTATTAAAAGTTGCAAAAATTACAGCATATAAACGTGTCCCGTACTCATCAGCTAAAATACATGTGCGTTCTCTAGACATCCTAGTGGTTGAGGCTATACTCATGAAGTAATGAAGATAATTAAGTAACATAAACATAAACAGATATCCAAAGTTCATTAAAGTTCTTTAAAGATGATGTACAGTCTTATCACAGAATTTTAAAAAAGTTTTAATAGCAACCCAGAGAAGGTGACCTAATCCATAGTGCACATATGAATTTCCAGAGATATGATGAGGGATTACATACTCACAGAAAACAAATTTATCTATTGTTAATCACAACGAGGTGGGTCTCAATTCCTGCTTATTAGCATTACAGAGAGGGTGAATTAATCCTTTGTATAGATGCACAATTTCCAATGGTGTAGATGTAAATTTCCAGAGAAATGAAGAGGAATTTCATATATATATATATATATCACCGTGACCGACCAGGGTGTCAGATGTTACTACACATCACTAGTCACAATGCACTTTGCGTTGTTTTAGCCTTTGAATGACGCCACCCCGCTGGCTAAGCGAGCTGGCCATAATATATATATACATATATATATATATACATATATATATATATATATACACACACACACACAAACATATACAGGATGTGGCAAGGTATTTGAGGACAGATTTATGTTTATAAAAGTCCATATATAATTACAGATAATAACTTTATTTATCAAGAGTTGCTATGAGGATAAAAATAAACCTTCTTTTCTATAATGTTATTCAATAAAGCCACCTTCAGCTTCAACAACTGCTTCTATATGAGATCTAAATCATCTCCATGCTCAAATCAAGTGGTCCTGGTTCATTTTGGACATTACTCTGACTATGGCAGCTTTCAAAGAATCTTTGGTGTTATGGGTGTGTTCATTGACCTCTGTCTCAACAACACTTCACTTGTAATAATCCAATGGATCGAGACCTGGGGTATTAGGAGGCCAAATGTTAGGGGTTATGTGATCATGAACATTTTCAGCCTATCCAGGGCTTAACAATTATCTCCAGGACCTCAATGTAGGTGGCGGAGTTAACTCTAAGGCCTTGTGGAAAGAAGTAAGGAGGCATCACATGTCCTTCATTGCTGACAACCCCTAAAACCATGACAGTTGCAGGAAATTTTGTATGCATAAGACTTGGAACTTGAGAAAGAGAGTGAGTGAGACAGAGAAAAAGACCGACACAGAGGGAGAGAGAGAAAGATAGTTAGATAGAGGGAGAGAGAGACTGACAGACAGACAGAGTGAGAGAGAGAGAGAGAAGAGAGAGAGTGATAGTGAGAAAGAGATAGAGAAAGAGACAGACAGGCAGACAGACAAACGGGTGGGGGAGAGAAAGAGACAGATAGATAGAGTGAGAGAGAGAGAGAGAGAGTGAGATAAAGATCTGAGATAGAGAGAGAGATATATATAGAGAAAGATCTAAGAGAGAGAGAGAGAAAGGGAGATTGAAGAGATTTATGAGGTTGTGAGTTACTTTGGTGAATTCATTTGGAACATCTTCATTTCCCATACATCTCTAATAATCTCAGGAGAGGCATGAACGACATTCTCATATCCCTCCCTGTTGTTTAAAGGAAGAAAGATGTTAAAAGAACAGAAAAAAACCCCCAAAAGCGAAACAATACAAAAGGGCGAAATTATTTAATTTGTAACATGTGACTTAGTATGCATTACAACATTAATGAGCTTTTGAAATATTTTCACTACAATCTGAACACACAGGACGAAATAAGGAAACATTACAAAAAAAATCTAATATAAAAGACACGGTTGTATCTCCATTAGAACATGTTCATCTAAAGATGCATCTATCTATTTTTCTATCTATCTATCTATCTATCTCCAGAAATTGAAAACAGAGGGTTACCCACTTGCAAACAAATGTGGTAACATATAACAATATTGACCAAGGTTACCGTGGTCTTTTTCGTAGGCTTTTCTTCCCACGGATAAACCTTACTTGCCTTTACACCATACATCATGACACTGTGATACACAATCCCTATTGATTGTTTTTTTTCCTCTTCCCCTTTTTTCTTCTTTTTTCATTTTTCTTTTCTTTTGTTCCTTTTCTTTTTTTTCTTTTTTTTTGTTCTTTTTTCCATTTTACGATCCCTTTTGATCGAAAACCTACGCTGCCTTTTTTTTTTATTTTTCTCCCCCAAAAGAAAAGCTCTACCTTGTAACTTGTCCCATCTGTGTGCAGCCCTGTGTGGCCAATAAAGAAACTTATCTATCTATCTATCTGTCTGTCTATCTTTCTATCTATCTATCTATCTGTCTGTCTGTCTGTCTGTCTGTCTGTCTATCTATCTTTCTCTCAGAGGCAGGTAGGTAGTAAGGTAGATAAACACAGACTTGAAACGTTTATTTACATGAAACACAAAATACAGATTACAAAATATAGAAAAAGAAAGCAAAAACAGAAGACGAGAATAATATAAAGTTTTATCTCGACAGCTGTTTCAAGACGGCCACAACATAGATGATAACCATATTCAAAAGTAATATGTGCATGCATGCATGATGTCATTAGGTGTGTGTGTCTTGTGCAAATTCCCAATGGAATTGTTAAAATAAGTTAGGTATCCGTTTTCAAGAGTAGAGTGGCAAATGTGAATTGTCTAGCAGTATTTGTTTTCTTCTTCTTACACTCTGTCTGTCTGTCTGTCTCTCTCTCTCTCTCTCTCTTAGTCTACACATACACGGGAGCGAACAAATGAATGTAGTACTCAACACATCTGGTTGCAGTTACATGTGTTTTATAAGTTTGGCTCAGATTTTAACCGGCGGTATGTTATTAAACACACACACATGCGCGGTCACATACGCATATATAAGTACATACGACGCTTCGTATGAAATAATAATTAAAAATAAATGTTGTATTATTGACTTCCATTGTTTCTTTATTCCTTTCGAAAATAAGCCACATGTTATAGTGTACATGTGTATGTATTCATTTGTAGTAAACATTCCAGTTAGAAGAAACTTTGTTTTCTCTACTTTAAAAACGTAAATTATAATTAATAAAGCTTGTTTAATTTCTTGATGCCGAGGGAGCGTCTGTCTGTCTCTCATAAACGTACATGCATATACATACAAAGACACACACACACACACATATATATATATATATATATATATTTGATTTTTTAATGTTTTTTCCCCCATACCTTTGTGAGTTGGTCTAGGCAAGCACTATCTGAGAGATCTTCTTTAAGTATTAGAAATAGCTGAAGAAATTTCTTTAGCTGCTATTTCTAATGAGTTCAGTATGTGGCAAAGTAATTTATTTTACTAAGCCCTTATATATAATGTAATATTTTGAATTCGCCTAAAATGGTCCCTTTACATACTGAATACTTGGTGAAATTGATTAATAATTAATTAATTTTACCCTCAATTGTTGAAATTAATATATATATATATATATATATATATATATATATATATAATTGTAATTGCAGCGTGGAAGGTGTTTGTAAGCCATTTAAGAAACACACAAAAGCCGTTCGATTCACTTCAACATTTAAGTTTAATTTGTCAAAATATTTTCGTCGCTTTAAGACCGCAACCTGTTCACTGACAAAAATCCGTGCTGCATCGCTTACAAACACCTTCCACGCTGCAATTGTTTTCGTTTCAGCACACGATCTCAGATCAAATCACTTGCTATGCAAGTACATCTCCGTTATATATATATATATATATATATATATATATATATATATATATATATATATATATATGTATATATATATAGTGTGTGTGTGGTGGTGTCCTGTACTCATATATATATATATATATATATATATATATATATGCATGTATATATACATATAGATGTAGGTATGTATGCATGTTTTATTTGTTAAATTGTTTTATATATATATATACTCCTTACTCTTTTACTTGTTTCAGTCATTTGATTGCAGCCATGCTGGAGCACTGCCTTTAGTCGAGCAAATTGAGCCCAGGACTTATTCTTTGTAAGCCTAGTACTTATTCTATCGCTCCATTTTGCCGAACCGCTAAGTTACGGGGACATGAACACACCAGCATCGGTTGTCAAGCGATTTTGGGGGGACAAACACAGACACACACACATATATATATATGATATGAAGGAAAAAAAAGTTGTTCAGAATGCTTGATGGTTGTAAAAATATATATTTATTTACATTTCACAAATTATTTCTTCATATTAGCGCTTTCAACTACTCCTGTAGTTTCATCATGGTAAGAAGAATGAATTAAGACAATATTTGAAAATTAAAAAAAAAAAAACGGGTGAATGAATGGGATGACAGTGAGCGCCGTCTGTCGGCGGCGACAGCAGTTGTGCCGCCTGGTTGTTGTGAAGCTTTGAAAGGAGGACGGTGGAACAAAGGAATTATATCATTTACACACGGTAAATGCAGTGTTGCCGTCATTAGCAGCAACACTAATAAAAATAGTAACGTCTGTAGTAGTAGTAGTATTAATAATAGTAATAAAGGTTTTGAGCATCAAACCACCGAGGATGTCCAAAGACATGATGACGGTACAGAAGGACACCGGTGCCATGAACAGTTCTCTGTCGGCCAAAACACCCGAACACGACGACCAAACGGGTAACAACAAAGATGTGGATTCCACGACGGATAAATCGAACTATGTCGATGCTGAAGAACCGCCCGATTTGGAAACCGAACCCGAATTGGAACTGGAACTTTCGGTGTCTTCGCCGATGTCCTTCACCTCTGTTAACCCCGACTTCAACGAGGTGAGCAATCAAAGTTCTGCTGTTAAAACCACACGGGATAATAATTCTGCGGACGATGTTTCTAATTCTACCACCAACACGAGGACGACCAGAACCACCACAACCAAGGCTAATGGGAAGACCCCTAGCAAGGGCGAGGCCATTTCCAAGAGACGTGGAACTCGTCAACTGACCAGAGTACGGGAAATGGATCGGGAACTTGCCAGCTGGATTAACGGTTTCTATACTAACGATAAACTGGATGAATTAACACGGGATATGATCACAGACAGAGCGAGAGAAATAGCGAAGGAAAAAAAGATTTTGGATTTTGCCGGCACCGCTAACTGGTTTACCAGGTTCCTAGGAAGGAATTTCTCAGATGCGGTATGTTTATTTATTAATCGTGTTAATGAATATAATCTTAAATTACAGCATATCTATCTATCTATCTATCTATCTATCTATCTACCTATCTGTCTCTCTATCTATCTATCTATATATATATATACCTATATATCTATCTATCTACCTACCTAGCTATCTATCTATCTATCTACCTACCTATCTACCTACCTATCTATTTATCTATCTACCTACCTACCTATCTATCTATATCTATCTATCTATCTATCTATCTATCTACCTATCTACCTACCTACCTACCTATCTATCTATCTATTTTCGTCCCTCTTTCTTTCTTTCTCTCACACAGAATATAGAAAAATGCTGTCATTTAAAATAGCTTCATGAAGAATTTTCGAAATAAAATAAAATAAAATTTTTTAAAATCCGCAAACCCAGGGGTCCGAAGAAATTGGTGATGATAGTGGTGTGTGAGCAAAAAAATGGTATAAGATATTCGTGTCTTTGAAGTAGGACTCCTCTAAATTATTTTCTAAACTTAGATATTACGACAGAAAGGAATAAAAGTTAATTCATTTTTCTTTAATGTTTCTTTTATCCAGGGTCTTTACGACAACAAATATATAAAATATTTATTATTATTATTTTAAGGTTAATTAGTGAATAATGACTTAACAATATAACGAGAAACACGATTTGGAAGTAACTTCATGGGGCATTAATCACATGTTTTAGGTATGGCCGCGTGGTAAGAAAACGTGTTCAGAAACCACATGATTTCGGGTTCAGTTACACTACGCGGCACGTTAAAACACTACTACTCTTGCTTCGAGCCTACCACAAAGCCTTGTGAGTGGATTTGGTAGACGGAAACTGTAGGAAGCTAATACACACACACATATATGTAATATGTGTGTTGTGGGCCTTTGACCCTTACCTCCGCTTGACAACCGGTGCTGGTTTGTTTATTTCTCTGTAACTTAGCGATTCAGCAAAAACAACCGATAGAATAAGTAACAGGCTTGGTAGAATAAATACTGGGGCCGCAGTTTAATGACTGATAATAGTAAAAGTTAAAAAGCGATTTGAACTTTAGTGGAGGTTATATTTCTTCGAATTAATTATTTTCCCGTTTATAATTTTAACAGTTCAGACATTCTGTTTTAAAAATTTAAAATCTTGTCATTTCCCCCTTATTTCCATTTTCACTTTTCGTTTTTTTTTTAACCTGATATTTTTAAGTCACTACAAATGAAAATGAATGCAAAATAAGTATTCGAATGCAGCTAAACAATATAATTGTCGATGATAAAAACAAATAAAATTAAAGTAATTTGAACGTCTAGTTGCTAATTTTATTACATTATATATTTCTCTAATTTTGATACTAAAATTCTTTTAAAATCCTATCTACCTGCTCATGTTTAATAATCGCTATGCTACCTCCATTCAAACTTCTAATTAGTAACGAAGAGGGCATACTTACACAAATGTACCCCACCGATTTTGTTTCTTCATGACTTCAAGAAAAATGGAAATTTTTTAATGAAATCTTCCACAAATACCTTTCAGATAGTGTAGATTATGATTACAGCAGAGTTTAAAATGGTATATAAAAAATAAAATTACTGGGCGTGCACAAATATATACTGTTACACATCACTTGTAGGTACGCCAAAAGAAATAACATTTGAACTATCCAATTTATTACATTATATATTTCTCTAATTCTATTAAATTTTTCTCGAAAGCTTACTCACCTGCTCATATAAGTATCTTGTCATGCCATTGAAACTTTCTAAGCAATAAAGGAGTAATGTAGAACATCTTTAAAACGAAAGGGACCATAGAAACGATACACCATATTCCTCCTAATTTACGAATTATTTATAATTTTACTTTGGTAATTTACGAAGCTTAATCAAACTCGAGTTAATTACTGTTTATATTATAAACATGAAACAACATATCTTAGAATTTCTGCAAACTTCCAGGGATTTCACATATCTTGTGTGAATAACTTTGAGCCAGCCAGGGGGACATGTGCTAATTAAGACTAATCAAACTGATTTAATTAACGTTTTGTAATGTTTTATATTTATGCAAGACATTCAGGTATCCTTGCCTGTCGTTTCTATATTGTCCCTTCCGTTTTGTCAGATGAGGCCGTTTGTATATAGATTCGACAACTTTTACCGAAGAGACTACTTACAGCCGTAAAAATTTCCAAGTTTTAATATAAAAACAATTTGACATTATACTGAAGTATTATTAATTTATTTTTCAATTGATAATGACTTCAAAGTTTCGGCTTGTTTGCTTTCATCAGACAGACTGATTATATAGGTATATATAATATATATATATATATATATATATATATATATACTCTTTTACTTGTTTCAGTCATTTGACTGTGGCCATGCTGGAGCACCACCTTTAGTCGAGCAAATCGACCCCAGGACTTATTCTTTGTAAGCCTAGTACTTATTCTATCGGTCTCTTTTGCCAAACCGTTACGAGCACGTAAACACACCATCATCGGTTGTCAAGCGATGTTGGGAGGACAAACACAGACACACTAACACATACATGCGATGGGCTTCTTTTAGTTTCCGTCTACCAAATCCACTGACAAGGCTTTGGTCAGCCCGAAGCTATAGTAGAAGACACTTGCCCAAGGTGCCACGTAGTGGGACTGAACCCTGAACCATGTGGTCGGTAAGCAAGCTACTTACCACACACCCACATATATACATACATCATATATATATATATATATAACGGGAAAGTTTACGAAAATAAACAAAAGACGAAGGCAGGTAGAGTATAAACAAACAAATGTATTAGAAATATATATATATATATAAAAGATGAAAGAAACAAGCTTTAATGACAGTACATAATTATTTTTCTATGCAGTCGTAACAGCTATTAGTTGCTGAATTTTCCGTCTCGTATCATCACATGAATTATTTTATAAGCAATTATATAAGTACCTATAAATAAATATGATGACGTAGAGAAGCTTATAAATGCACTTTATGAGATTATTACTCAGATCGTATGTATGCATATGCATGTATATATGGCAGTGTTTCATCTTTGCATAGGTGAAACTCAGAGTAATAAAACCGACCTGCCGAAAATAAAATATTCTTTATATCTATGGTAATGAGTACTCTTTTTTCCCCCACTGTAGATACACACACATATGTATGTATATATGTACTCATACAAACATATTCTTCTATGTATAATATTTAGGAAAATTCCAAATTATCTCCCTTGTTTATGATGTGTTCATGTGTCGTTTTATTTTATTTTTTTTGTTTAGACTGTACTAGCAGTATCGCCCGGCGTTGCTCGGGTTTGTAAGGGAAATAACTATATAAGCATTTTTAGAGAGTTATAGCCAAAAAAAGGCATTAAAATGGAAAAAAAAATTATGGTAAATTTTTTGAAAATCGTTGACTCATCGTAGACATTTTTAGAGAGTTACTTCCCTTATATAATAGCGAAAAATGCATTAAAATGGAAAAAAATGATGGTAAATTTTTTTTTAAATCGTAGACTCATCGTAGACGCGCGCTAATACCCAGAAGGGCTCGATATGAATCACGACTGCATCGCAAAATGTGAGAGTAGTTAGGAATCTAAATCGTAGGAGACAGACACACAACCTCGCTTTTATATATAAAGATTAGTCCTGATCGATTACAGTTTATTGTAAAAGACTGTCACAAACGTCTGTCTTTTATTATTATCGCTATGTTTTTTTTTCCAGACATAGGTCTTCATTCCATCTACAATCTTCCTTTCTGTTAAGGTGACATGGTGTGATTTGAGAGAAATTTGATTGCTATTTCTAGCAAGTCAAACGACCTTGTTGAAGCTTCTCGTTGTTCTTTGAGAAGCGTAGTGGTTCAAGTTTTGATTGGTAGAATAGTTGTAAGAAGAGAGAGAGGGAGAAGGGCAAGAAATTGAGTGGAACATTGATTTATGCAATAATAGAGGTGAGACAATAATAGATAGGCAAAGTAGTAAATGCTGATGATGTCATAAGGGGTAAAACATGTATGGAGTTGTCTCCCATACTGGTTGAAATGGTTATAATAATATTAGTCAAAAACTTTTTTTTTGGCTTCATTGCATAATTATTTCTAATTGGATTTTTCATGTCCCAGGTGTGGCTGTGTGGTAATATATCATTCGATATATTATACAATATTCATATTTTATATCTCTGAAGAGCAGAAGGGTTGTCTATAAATGCTTATCAATATAGGATTTCATTATAGGGACAATTCTTCTGCGAAACGATCATAAGATGCTTAAAAAATAAATTCAAAACTTTTAAACTATCTAATTTATCTTATACATTATATTTATATTTTTATATATATTTTTAATACAATAAGGTCTTTCACACAGGTACATCTTTATGTTGAGTTCAATATCGATTTCCTTATATTAATAATATATGTATATATATATATATATATATATATATATATATATAATAAACAACTTATAAGTAAGGGCTAAAGAAAATTATTTCAAAGCCAATATGCTGAAAACAGATTATTAAATCGTCAATTTCTACTTATAAGATGTTTATAATTTTAACCGTAAAGGTATTTTAATATGCTGCCACATTTCTTGATGAAATTTTTCTGTAGAGAAAAAAATTCATCCTATATTAGTAGTAGACTTATTACTACTCACTATAGGGACTGGTAACCACTATAACCTTTAGTGGGTATCAGTCAACACGTTGGACTGAGGCTGACCAAAGAATTTTGATTTTTAGATATAACTGGGGTACTTAAATGTACTCATGTTTTTTGCTTCGGCTTTTTCCACGGGCGCATGTAAGTATCTTATTTATATTCTTTTGTAAGCTCTACTGAAGAGGAATAAATTTTTTATGAGATTAATTCCGAAATTGATTCAATATAGAGATAACGAATTTTTAGAAATTCTAACGGCCAGCTTGCCTGACTTCAGTTCTTCTGTCTTGCTGTAGCGAGTATATTATATGTGGAAATTGACGATTTAATATTCTGTTATCAGCATTTTGGCTTTGAAATAATTTTCTTTAGCCCTACTTATAAGTTGTTTATAATTTTAACCGTAAAGGTTATTTTAATATGCTGCCACATTTCTTGATGAAATTTTTTTGTAGAGAAAAAAACTTCATCCTATATTAGTAGTATATATATATATATATATATATATATATAATAAACAACTTATAAGTAAGGCTAAAGAAAATTATTTCAAAGCCAATATGCTGAAAACAGATTATTAAATCGTCAATTTCTACTTATAAGATGTTTATAATTTTAACCGTAAAGGTATTTTAATATGCTGCCACATTTCTTGATGAAATTTTTTTCTGTAGAGAAAAAAATTCATCCTATATTAGTAGTAGACTTATTACTACTCACTATAGGGACTGGTAACCACTATAACCTTTAGTGGGTATCAGTCAACACGTTGGACTGAGGCTGACCAAAGAATTTTTATTTTTAGATATAACTGGGGTACTTAAATGTACTCATGTTTTTTGCTTCGGCTTTTTCCACGGGCGCATGTAAGTATCTTATTTATATTCTTTTGTAAGCTCTACTGAAGAGGAATAAATTTTTTATGAGATTAATTCCGAAATTGATTCAATATAGAGATAACGAATTTTTAGAAATTCTAACGGCCAGCTTGCCTGACTTCAGTTCTTCTGTCTTTGCTGTAGCGAGTATATTATATGTGGAAATTGACGATTTAATATTCTGTTATCAGCATTTTGGCTTTGAAATAATTTTCTTTAGCCCTTACTTATAAGTTGTTTATAATTTTAACCGTAAAGGTTATTTTAATATGCTGCCACATTTCTTGATGAAATTTTTTTCTGTAGAGAAAAAAACTTCATCCTATATTAGTAGTATATATATATATATATTTTTATGAAAGAATGGAGTTGAACGACTTGTTAACAAATTTCCTTTATTTTCGACATATGTTTCGAAGGCTGCATATTCCTAATTCCGAAGGAATAAGGAGTACATTATGCAGATTTCTCATCAGGAAAGGCAAGGAACTTATGTCGACATCAGAAATGCACAAAAAACTTTTAGCTGACTGCTCTCAAGGAGCCCATGGCGATAATGAGTGTCTGTTTATAAGGAGTGACGTCAGAGTGGCTGAATGTAGAAGAATCTAGAAGGATCTAAAGGTTCAAGGGTTCAAATGAAGTAGGAGGAGGGAGGCATAAGAAGAGAATAAATATACAAATTTCCGCACGAAAGCACGTAGTCTATGCCCTAGGGACGTAACTTCGACCGTGTTCTTTCTGATGTGAATTTGCTACCCAGGTATCGGTTATCTTTCGATTCCCGAGCCTTATACTAATACATCTGTTTGTTTTCTACACCACTTTTCTTCATCTTTTGTTTTTTTCGTGAATTCTTCACCTATATATATATATTTATATATATATATATATATATATATATATATATATTGCAAATAAGAAAATGGAGAAGCACATTAGTTGGTTCATCAACTTTAGGACATTAAAATGTTGACTTATTTATTTATTAAAACGATGATATAATAACATACATACATATAGTATATTATTCAATGCATATAAGATAAGAATACAAGCAGTTATTAAAAAACATGAAAATAAATTATCAAAATCACTTACAGCTGTTTCAGCCTATAGATAATAGCAACTCATTGTGCCTATATAAGTCAAGTGTATTGAGGTGATAGGCAGTTGAAAATGAGGTACTTATATATATCAGCCGAAATTGCGAGGATGATCCGGTTCTTGACTGAAGATTGAAGGCTTCGAATGTCCCGTCCGTGTTTTTTGTATCGTCTTCTAAATGTTTTTGTTCTTGTCCCAGTTTGTATTTTTTTACATATATATATATATATATATATGTGTGTGTGTGTGTGTGTGTGTGTGTGTGTCTGTATATGTATGTTTTTGAGATAGACTGTATCTGTAATTCAAAGATCCTGTTTTATTAAATACAGTGTCATGTTGAGTCTGTCTTGATGCTATATTGCAATTACTATCTTCTGTGGGCTACTCAGCCAGTTATACCATTCTAGTACAAGGAGTTGGTGTAGCAAATAGTTTTTTTTTTTATCAGAACCAATGCGAAATCCATCTTTGTGTCTCTCTATTTATTTCTCAATTTCTTCTTTTTCTTTCTTTCTTTTGCAGAGTGTTAGTAAACAACTAAAAATGCTCTCTTTTGCAAATCCTGGTAAGTTTATGGAAGATTTTGATCCAGAACGGAGTGCGAGAGAAATGCGCAAGATGAATCGCAGAATATACAGAGAGAAGTAAGCATTTGCTCTCGTTATCATTTCATACTCGTTTCACTTTTAATTAATTATTGAAAGTTCAATGGTGGCGTTTATTTCTGGTTCTCTTATGGTATAATAGAGAAAGAGGAGGACGAACTAGCTTTGGACTCTATCAATCTATGATGGAAGAGGAGGGGCTAGTTTTCTGTCTCTGTTAATATTTGCTAGAGAAGGAGGAGCTAATTTCTGTTTATTAAATCTCTTGATGTATAATGGAGGAGGAGGAACTAGTTTTTGACTCTGTCAATCTATGATGGAAGAGGAGGAGCTAGTTTTCTGTCTGTTAATATATGCTAGAGAAGGAGGAGCTAATTTCTGTCTGTTAATCCAAGATAGAGGTAGAAGATGTAATGAGAGTGCACTCTTTTCTGATTGAACAAACTCATGGCCTAAGGCATTCCAACCATGACTGCCCTTGTCATTTTGTATATCAGAGACAACATTACCCAACATGTACATTTCTTTGAAAGACCTTAACCCTTCTACATTTAAACTGGCCAAGTCCAGTCCAAATATTTTTCCTGTTTTATGTTCAAACTCTTGCTTTTCACACCTACCCTACAATGCCATTCGAAAAATAAACAATCACATTATGCATGATTAATTCAAAAGCAATGAGAATAAATAAGCATTACAATTGACAGAATAATCAGAAAGCGTAAAGTGGTGTAATTTGAGTGAACTTTAGCTGTTATCTCTAGCAAGTGGAATGGCCACATGATTATAGGTAAGTTTGCTGCTATCAGTTCTTTGCAGGAGAGCTCACTGCCATCAATTCATTGTGAAGAAAGTTCACCATGGGGAAAATTCACGGCAAGGAAAGTTTACTGAGAAGGCTCTCACCATTAATGGTTGGAAATTATTTTATTAAAAAAACCCCCAAAATACTAGAAAAATTGAAGTTGAAAAATTATGTCAAAAAATTTTCACAAATTTTCGCAGGAGTGGCTGTGTGGTAAGTAGCTTGCTAACCAGCCACATGGTTCTGGGTTCAGTCCTACTGCGTGGCATCTTGGGCAAGTGTCTTCTGCTATAGCCCCGGGCCAACCAATGCCTTGTGGGTGGATTTGGTAGATGGAAACTGAAAGAAGCCTGTCGTATATATATATATATCCATCCGAACGTGGCCGATGCCAGACCCCTCTGGCACCTGTGCAGGTGGCACGTAAAAAACACCCACTACACTCGCGGAGTGGTTGGCGTTAGGAAGGGCATCCAGCTGTAGAAACACTGCCAGACTAGACTGGAGCCTGGGGCAGTCCCGAGCTCCCCAGACCCCGGTCGAAACCGTCCAACCCGTGCTAGCGCGGAAAACGGACGTTAAACGATGATGATGATGATGATGATATATATATATATTGCAATCATTAACATTTATGTATCAACTTTGTTGGGTACTTCACTAGCAGTATATTGGATATATGTTATCCCATGGAGGGTTGCATTTACAACCCCTATCTGAATTTGTATATATATATATATATATATATATATATATATAATATATATATGTGTATGTGTGTGTATGTATTTGTGTGTCTGTTTGTACCCCTAGCATTGCTTGACAACCGATGCTGGTGTGTTTACGTCCCCGTCACTTAGCGGTTTGGCAAAAGAGACCAAACTATTGTTGACCCTATTTTCGTCAGATCACAGAATGAGGGACCTTGTGGAAGGATTTTTTTGCCATGCTGACTAATGCCAAATACTTCTTTTGTGATTACACAGCATTTATTATATTGTCTCACCTCTGTTACTGCATAAATCACGAAGAGGGCATCTGTTGCATTTTCCACTAGCACAAAACCAAACTGCATCTCATCTAGCTTAACGCACACACACACACACACACAACACAAACACACACACACACACTCACTCACTCACTCACTCACTCACTCACACACTCACTCACTCACTCACACACACACTCACACACTCACTCACACACACACACACTCACTCACACACTCACTCACACACACTCACTCACACACACTCACTCACTCATACACTCACTCACTCACTCACTCACTCACACACACACACTCACTCACTCACACACACACACTCACTCACTCACTCACACACACACTCACTCACACACACACTCACTCACACACACACACACTCACTCACACACTCACTCACTCTCCTTCCCTCCCTCTCTCCCCCTCTCTTTCTCTCCTTAATTAACCAAGCTATGATGTTTTCTGTAACTTTCATGACCTGGTGCAATATGATACTTCTGTAATTCCCCCCCCCTCTCTCTCTCTCTAATGCTTCATCTTTACTCTTGTAACAATTGACTTTGATGCTGCCACACAAATCATTGAGAATAACACTTTCCTGTTCAGCATAATGGACTATAAGGCTATCTAGGCCATATCCTTTGCTAGCAGATATTTTAAGCCTCTCAGCAATAATTCCCTGTCTTTGAATACTGGCTGGCAGAGGCATGATAAATAAAGAAGTTAATTGCTTTATCTATCCTACTTCAGTTGACTAGAATAGCTGGTTCCTCTGTTGAGTTCTAAGTTAATAAAACCTTTCTCTCCCGTGCATTCTCCATATTTAATAGACTTAATTTCCTAGTAGCTCTGCCATACTTTTTTCTTTTCTGAATCACTGAGTGCAAGTGTACCTCCACCCATCCATATGTACTGGCTGAGTACCACCTCAATAGCAAGAGGGCTACTGCTGTCATACTTTAATCTCTCGGTTTCATTCCCTCTCTCAGCCGAGTGGTTTTTGTCTTGCAAGCTTGTGGTGCTGGTGCCTTGTAAAAAGCGCCCATGCAGGTGCCACATAAAAATCACCTGTGCTAGTGCCATGTGAAAAGCACCTGTGCTGGTGCCATGTGAAAAGCACCTGTTCTGGTGCCATGTGAAAAGCACCTGTTCCGGTGCCATGTGAAAAGCACCTGTTCCGGTGCCATGTGAAAAGCACCTGTTCCGGTGCCATGTGAAAAGCACCTGTTCCGGTGCCATGTGAAAAGCACCTGTGCAGGTTCCACGTAGAAAGAACCTGTGCTGGTGCCATGTAGAAAACGCCTGTTCCGGTGTCACGTAAAAAGCACCTGCTGTGCTGGTGCCACGTAATAAAGCACCCATACTTTTTCCACTTGAAAATCACCCATGCCTGGCGGTGCCATGTGAAACATCACCCCTTGATGGTACCATGTGGAGCTTTTTAACAGCAGTGCCAAATCCATATAAATGTAGTACAGATTGATGCAGGCATGACTGTGCTTAAGGAGTTTTGCTTCCTAACCACATAGTTTTGGGCTCAGCCACTCTGTGTGGCTCCCAGGGCAAGTGTTTTCGCCATAGCCTTGTGGATTTGGTCAAAGAAGTCTTGTAGCATGTTTTGATCTTTAGACTTTTCATACACCCCTCGTGTATGTATGTATGTATGTGTATGTATATGTATGTATGTATATATATGTATATATATATATGTATGTATGTGTATATATGTATATGTATGTGTATATATATATGTATGTATATATATGTATATATAGTGTATGTATGTATATGTGTGTATTTGTATGTCTGTGCTTGTTTCCCCACCAACGCTTGACAACCTATGTTGGTGTGTTTACGTCCCTGTAACTTAGCGGTTCGGCAACAGAGACCGAGAGAATAAGTACTAGGCTTACAAAGAATGAGTGCTGCGGCTGATTTGTTCGCCTAAAGGCAGTGCTCCAGCATGGCCCCAGTCAAATGACTGAAACGAGTAAAAGAATCAAAGAATCTAAAATCTGTCCCAGCAAATTCCATTTGAGCCAAGCAAAGCCTGGGAGAAAAGGGGCCATTAAGAAGAGGCTGATGACACTGATGTGAGTTTGTGTCTTTTACTTGTGGCCATGCTGGGGCACCGCCTTGAACTTCTTAGTTGAATGAATGATT
>NC_043018.1:26715263-26727763 GCF_006345805.1 Octopus sinensis
GCCAAATCTTTAGACAACGAGGCAACCTCTATGGGGCTGATTGATGTCCTAAAAATAGCAGCTAAAACTCAAAATAACTAAGGAATCTTTCATCTTTTGTAGATCTAGTACTACATTATCCAGTGTTTATATTTTACAGACAACAAATGATATGATCGTTTATTTTTAGAATGACATTGTACGGTAGGTGTGATAGGTCAGATCTAGCTGTTTTGAACATAAGACTGGTAGAATATTTAGGCCGAATATGGCCGGTTTAAATGCTATAGCGTTAAAATAGAAATAAAGTTTTAAAATTTTTTTCTTTCTGTGTGGCCCAGTACCAAAATGATCCACAGCTTAGTACTGGTTTATGGCCTGATGGTTGGGGATATTTGCCCTAGGGTGTCACTTTGGAGACCATTGGAGGGGTTGTCTTTATATTCCAGTCCTAGACATTCCAGCCCCACCCTAAATATTTAAGGACCTAGTCTACTCTTTATCCTACATTCACCTGCTAATTCACATCATATGAAAGCGAGCCATGTGTAGTCATTTAACCTGCTAGAAATAGCTGCCAAATCTACCTCAGATCATAACACACCATTTTGAAAAACATTGTGGCTGTGTGGTAAGAAGCCTGCTGCTCAACCACATGACCCTGGGTTCAGTCCCACTGTGTGGCTCCTTGGGCAAGTGTCTTCTACTATAGTCTTGGATCAACCAAAGTCTTGTGAATGGATTTAGTAGATGGAAACTGAAAGAAGCCCATTGTGTGTGTGTGTGTATGTATGTGTATATATATATATATATATATATATATATATGTATATATATACCCACCCACCCCAATATTAAAATTTTTTAAAGCCTGATACTTATTCTATTGGGCTCTTTAGCTGAACTGCTAAGTTATGGGGACATAAACACACCAACACCAGTTGTCAAGTGGTGTTTGGGAACACACACACACACACACACATATATGCACATATTTATACGAGAAGCTTCTTTCAGTTTCCGCCTACCAGATCCACTCAAGGCTTTGGTCGGCCCGAGGCTATAGTAGAAAACACTTGGCCAAGGTGCCACACAGTGGGACTTGAACCCGGAACCATGTGGTTGGTTGGGAAGCAAGCTTCTTACCTCACAGCCACACACACACACACACACATCTCAACCCAATTGAGCATGAGAAAATGGATGTTAAATAAGGGAAGGCATATAAAATTGGCAATACATTAATGGTTAAATTCAACCTAAACAGACCCCACACACCAGGCAAAGTACCTTGTTTATATTCTTGCCCTGTTCCCACCATCTCTCTTCCCCACCGCCTTCATTTCCTTCATGTCATCATTTTTCGCCTCTTTTGCTGACATTTGCTATTTATTTATTGTCATTCCATTTCTCTGTTTGCATTTCATAATTCCTGTAACATTCTAAGTTCAAATACTGCCAAGGTGGACTTTACGTTTCATCCTTTTGGAATTGATAAAATTAAGCGCCGGTCAAGTACTAAGATGGTTATAACCTTTTGTTCTCTTTTCTACAAACTTCTAGTCTTGTGCCTATATTAGCAACATTCCTTATTATTTAGGGTGGTGGTGGTGGATTCACAGAATTCTGAGAACATTGGACAAATTTGCCTTTTAGTACTTGTTACGGTTTTTGATGTCGTGTGTTCAAATCCTATGTACGAGGGTGTGTCTGAAAAGTTCTTGGCTTTGGGTAAAAGAAAATATGGACAGATCGGGTAATTATGATTTTATGCAACATATTCCCCTCTCAGGTTCACACCTTTATTACAGCGGCCCTTCAGCTTTTCTAAGTCCTGTAAAAGAACTCGGAAGGTCGGGCCTCCAACCAGGCCTTTTGCGATACTATTGAAGATAGGAACTTGCCAGCACCCCGTCACAGATCCACTTCGCCTTTCATCCTCTTAAGGTTGACAACATAAAGAACCAATTAAACAGATTCGTTAGCATGAGGCATTTTGTGTGATTTTGTTCTGCATTCAAATTCTGCTGAAATCAACCTTGCTTTTCATTCCCTCGGGGTTGATGAAATAAGTACCAGTGATACACTGGGATTATACAGGGCTGACCAAAAGTCATCCGACAGTAAATCAAATTTCAATAAATACTTAATATTCAATTTTATTTATTCATTCCAATTCTGAATGTTTAATAATTGAATGCTGTGAGTTAAAATCACCACTTTTTTTTTTTTTTTTCAACATTTGTCTATTTATTAGCGAAGTCTTATATAAAATAAATTTTTGTTTTAAATGGTTTCGATTTGCTGTCAGTTGATCTTTGGCCACCCCTGTATAATTGGCAAGCCTCCCCATCTAAAATTTCAGGCCTTGTCCTTATAGCAGAAAAGATTAATACTATTATTATTTTAATTACTGTTATTAACCCTTTAGTGTTCGCATTATTCTACCAAAATTAATGCTTTTTCATCCAAATTGTTTTGAACTAATCGTGCATTATCTTGTACCTATGAGATTTTGATGAGGTAGCTGTTGATTTTTAAAACGATATTGTGGGGCTGGTGTGAGAGACCAGATCTGGCCAGTTTGAACATAAAACAGGTAGAATACTTTTGGTCAGATATGGCCGGTTTAAATGCTAAAGGGTTAAGGTGGTGAGCTGGCAGAATCATTAGTGTGCTGGGCGAAATGGTTAGTGACATTTTGCTTGTCACTACATTCTGAGTTCAAATTCCACTGAGGTCGACTTTGCCTTTTATCTTTTGATAAATTAAGTTCCAGTGAAACACTGGGGTCGATGTAAAAAAGATTATTATTATTATTATAATTACTATTATTATCAAGGCGGTGAGCTGACAGAATGGTTAGCATGCCAGGTGAAATCCTTAATGGAATTTCGTCTGTCCTCATGTTTGAGTTCAAATTCCACCTGGGTCCACTTTGCCTTTCATCCTTTAAGGGTTGATAAAATAAGTGCCAGCTATGCACTGGGTTGATGTAATTAACTCGCTCCTTCCCCACAAAATTTTGGGCATTTGTGCCTATAGTAGAAAGGATTATTATTATTATTATTATTATTATTATTATTATTATTATTATTATTAGAGCAGTGGATTGGTGGACAATATGCCTTGCAGTGTTTAGTTATACTTCTTTACATTCTGAGTTCAAATCCTTGTGGGGTTCAATTTCTGCCTTTCATCTTTCTGGGTCCAATAAAATGGGTACCTGTGTACAAATACTGATGTTGGGGCAAGTGTGTTGGGTAGGCAGGGGTTTAATCTGACCGATTGTCCCTTTTCCATAAAAAACAAACTTTGTGGCTTTGTGCCCATGTTAGAGAGACCATTTTAATAATTTTTTTTTTATTTAAAACATTTTGAAAATTAAAAAAAAATTTATTTAAAAATATTTTTTATTTAAAAAAAAACATTTGTAATGAAAAATTGAAAAAATTGAAAAAAAATTAATTAATTAAAAAAGCACAGGAAATACCACTAGAACTTGTTACTGATTCTTTTGTAATAAAAAACTTTTTGGGAAAGAATAAAATAAAAAAATGAAAGTAAAAAGTCTCATGTTTTTATTAATCCAGTGTGTTGTGCTGAGTCAAAAGTTTTTTTTTTTATTTAAAAAATTTTGAAAATTTAAAAAAAAATTATTTAAAAATATTTCTTATTTAAAAAAAAATCCATTTGTAATGAAAAAAAAAAAAATTAATTCAAAAATTTTTGTTTTTTGGTGGCTTATTTGCTTCATTCATCAAAAAGCAAAAGCAGCCTAGCACTCGAAGTAGGGGGTCATTGTGTTGCACCATTTGAAGCCACCTTTTTTGTCAGTTCTTTGATACCAGTTCTTGTTCTTTGAGGCAAAGAACTCCTTCACTGAAGCTTCCACCTCCTCTTGGTTGATGAAATGGTAAAATAGGGGAAAAATGAGTAACTTTTGATTTCGTGTTAGTTTCTTGCTGTCTGTTTGAAACTATTATATTTTGCAAGCATTGCACCACCATTTTGTACTGTTGCGTCGTCTTCAGGAGTGAGAATCGGTCAGCATAATTATCGGTGAAGTTGAGAGTTTGGAACATAGTCAGGTGACAGGTAACCTACCCTTTTTTTTTTTTTTCTCCAAGAAAATTTTCCTCAAATTTGACCCAATTGTAATTGAAGGTGTTACTAAAAATATTTGGATAATTTTTAGTGTGTAATAATCAAATCATATCGACCCCAGTGCTCAACTGGTACTTATTTAATCGAACCCGAAAGGATTTGAACTTAGGACATAAAGGTGAAAAGAAACATCACTAAGCATTTTGTCTGGCATGGTAACGGTTGGGCCGAGCCAGCTCGCCACCTTTCGATGACGATGATGAAGCAGACGACAACAAAGACAGCGGCGACGGCGTCGTGTTTAGCAATATGCTCAAGGAAGCCAGCAGTTGGTAAAGGAAAGAACGAAGGCCAATGTTCTGATCATCGTCTGCTCGAACAGGTCTTACAGAATGCTGAAAAACACCCATGTATCTATGATTAATTTCCTGTAGGACATTCTCTTCGTTAACTTTGATAAGGGGTCCCAAAGATTTTGGAACTTTCCGATATTATCGCTCCTTCCAGAAGATATTCCCTGACCAACATTGATATCATTAAGGAATGTCTGAATTCTTTTAACTCATACAGTCGCACATCTTCTTCCCGATCGTCAACATTCTATATTTTTTTAATGTAAATTCTGTTGTGTCTGGGGAGAGTCGTTTTCTTTTTGTGCCTTACAATGTAACACACACACCGGTAAAATTTCCACTCTTTTCATATTTTTATTCTCCTAAAATCATAAATTATTTCCCTTATAAAACGAATGACAACAAGGGAAATAACTATTGATGTTCCTTAGCAGCTAAGGGAGACAATTATTAAATTACAACTAAATCACAGCTTCGTTAATAGAATTAATCCAATGTTACTTAATGTTATAAAATTGAAATAGCCGCAGATGTGGTTGTGTGGTTAGAAGTTTGCTTCTCAACCAAATCGTTCTGGGTTCAATCCCATTGAATGTTACCGTGTGCAAGTTATTTTTATTGTAGTTTCGGGCCGACTAAAACCTTGTAAGTGGATTTGATAGGTGGAAACAAAGAAGCCGGTCGTATGTATGTATGTATGTAAATATACTAGCAGTATCGCCCGGCGTTGCTCGGTTTTGTAAGGGAAATAACTATATAAGCATTTTTAGAGAGTTACTTCCCTTAGATGCCAATTCGGGCTTTCTTAGCCATTTCTGTTTTGGTGTCTTCAAGCCATGAAGTCGTTGTTCTAAAAGAACGCTGGTCTCCTTGACAACGCTTTACACGTTGATTTCCTTCATCCCTTCCCCACAGCTTCACGAGGGAGGAAAAGGGGGGAGAAGCAAACAGGTGCAGGTGTGTGGACCATGGACGCCAACTCCGCCGCCATCGACATACGATGCATTTTATGCATTAAAATGGAATAAAAAATGATGTTAAATTATTTTTTAAATCGTAGACTCATCGTAGACGCGCGCTAATAGCCAGACTGGCTCGATATGAATCACGACTATAAGATACCCGAATTTGGTTAAACTGCACCGCAAAATGTGGGAGGAGTTAGGAATCTAAATCGAAGGGGACAGACGCTCACACAACTACAGTTTTATATATATAGATATATATAACTAGCAGTATCGCCCGGCGTTGCTCGGTTTTGTAAGGGAAATAACTATATAAGCATTTTTAGAGAGTTACTTCCCTTATAGATGCCAATTCGGGCTTTCTTAGCCATTTTTGTTTTGGTGTCTTCAAGCCATGAAGTCGTTGTTCTAAAAGAACGCTGGTCTCCTTCACAACGCATTACGACGTTGATTTCTTTACACTCCCTTCCCCACAGCTTCACGACGGAGGGAAGGGGGAGAAGCAAACAGGTGCAGCTGTGAGCGTGGACGCCAACTCCGCCGCCATCGACACACGATGCATTTTATGCATTAAAATGGAATAAAATATGATGTTAAATTATTTTTTAAATCGTAGACTCATCGTAGACGCGCGCTAATAGCCAGACGGGCTCGATATGAATCACGACTATAAGATACCCGAATTTGGTTAAACTGCACCGCAAAATGTGGGAGGAGTTAGGAATCTAAATCGAAGGGGACAGACACTCACACAACTAGAGTTTTATATATATAGATGTAGAGGCACACGGTCTAGTGGTTAGAGTAGTGGTCGAGGGATCGTGGGTTCGAATCTCAGACCGGGCGATGTGTGTGTTTATGAGCGAAACACCTTAGCTCAACGCGGCTCCGGCAGAAGGTAATGGCGAACTTCTGCCGACTCTTTCGCCACAACTTTCTCTCACTCTTTCCTCTTGCAGCTCACCTGCGACAGACCGACGTCCCGTCCAGGTGAGGAACCTATACGCCAAGGAAACCAGGAAACTGGCCCTTATGAGCTAGGTGTGGCTCGAGAAGAAACAAACAACAACAACAACATTATCTATATATATAAAACTGTAGTTGTGTGAGTGTCTGTCCCCTTCGATTGAGATTCCTAACTACTCCCACATTTTGCGGTGCAGTTTAACCAGTTCGGGTATCTTATAGTCGTGATTAATATCAAGCCCGTCTGGCTATTAGCGCGCGTCTACGATGAGTCTACGATTTTAAAAATAATTTAACATCATTTTTTATTCCATTTTAATGCATATTTTTCGTGTGTCGATGGCGGCGGAGTTGGCGTCCACGCTCAACACCTGCACCTGTTTTTTGCTTCTCCCCCTTCTTCCCTCCCTCGTGAAGCTGTGGGGAAGGGAGTGAAGGAAATCAACGTCGTAATGCGTTGTCAAGGAGACCAGCGTTCTTTTAGAACAACGACTTCATGGCTTGAAGACACCAAAACAGAAATGGCTAAGAAAGCCCGAATTGGCATCTATAAGGGAAGTAACTCTCTAAAAATGCTTATATAGTTATTTCCCTTACAAAACCGAGCAACGCCGGGCGATACTGCTAGTTATATATATATCTATATATATAAAACTGTAGTTGTGTGAGCGTCTGTCCCCTTCGATTTAGATTCCTAACTCCTCCCACATTTTGCGGTGCAGTTTAACCAAATTCGGGTATCTTATAGTCGTGATTCATATCGAGCCCGTCTGGCTATTAGCGCGCGTCTACGATGAGTCTACGATTTAAAAAATAATTTAACATCATTTTTTATTCCATTTTAATGCATAAAATGCATCGTATGTCGATGGCGGCGGAGTTGGCGTCCATGGTCACACCTGCACCTGTTTGCTTCTCCCCCCTTTTCCCTCCCTCGTGAAGCTGTGGGGAAGGGAGTGAAGGAAATCAACGTCGTAAAGCGTTGTCAAGGAGACCAGCGTTCTTTTAGAACAACGACTTCATGGCTTGAAGACACCAAAACAGAAATGGCTAAGAAAGCCCGAATTGGCATCTATAAGGGAAGTAACTCTCTAAAAATGCTTATATAGTTATTTCCCTTACAAAACCGAGCAACGCCGGGCGATACTGCTAGTATATATATATATATATATATATATATATATATATATATATATATATATATAATAATTTAATAAATAAAATATATGCATACATACATATATGTACGTACCTACATCTACATGTATATATACATGCATATATATATATATGAATACAGGACACCACAAATAAACGTAGAACACAACGAGAAACGAAAGCATAAAAACAACTAGGAAACGGACTTTTTTCGTTGTTAAAAAAAGTCCGTTTCCTAGTTGTTTTTATGCTTTCGTTTCTCGTTGTGTTCTACGTTTATTTGTGGTGTCCTGTATTCATATATATATATATATGCATGTATATATACATGTAGATGTAGGTACGTACATATATGTATGTATGCATATATTTTATTTATTAAATTATTGTATGACTGAGCGCCATCGCGTCGTTTCGTTTCTATTCTCCAAGTAAGTTTATATATATATATATATATATATATATGCGATGGGTTTCAAACCAACACACCTGCTTGTTCCTTACCTGCCTTTATCTTTTGACTTCTGTACATTTGAACCATACATTGGGTCATCCCATAAATAATGCGTTTTTTTCAATTGCATGAACTAAGAGTCGGAGTGGAACGGGATAAGCTACTTGCATCAACTTGCTATAAAAGCAGGTAGTAATTTTACCTTGTCCTTATTCTTAGTGCAAGTTTTGAAGAGTGCAGTTCGATTTTAACAGTTTTTTTTTCAAAGCTGTGCCAAAGGAGCATATTCGGCATATTTTGCTTTATGAGTTCAACAAAGGCAATTACACGCAAAGGAAAGTGCGAGTTATATTAATGCAGTATATGGGGCTCGGGCAATGAACGTAAGACAGTATAAATGGTGGTCCTAGAAATTCCGAGCCGGAAACTATAGCCTAGAAGACGATCCTCGTCCTGGAAGATGTGTAGAGCTCGACGAGGACGTCCAGAAAACTCTGGGGGAAAATATTCCATCGTAACTGTTGAGGAACTAGCAGAGAATCTTCGATTTGGTAATTCAACCATTCACCGACATCTGTGTTTCATCAGAAAAGTCAGCAAATTGGGTCAATGGGTTCCTCACAAACTTTCCCCGTCTAATCGCGCGCAGAGAGTGAATGTGTGCTCTCCTTTGCTGTCACATCTCACCAATGAACCTTTTTTGGACCGAATAGTGACTGGTGACGAGAAACAGGTTCTCTATTAAAATGTCTAGCATCGAAGACAGTGGGTAGGGAAAGGAGAAACACCGGCATCTCAAGCTAAATAAGGTCTTTACCCACGTAAGGTGTCATCTGTTTGGTGGGATGTGAAATGTTTTGTCCACTTTGAACTTTTAAACCCGAACACTCCCTTCTGCACTCTCACGTTCCTTTCCAAGTGAAACTTTAAAAATTCCGCCGAGGTCGACTTTGCTTTTTATCCTTTCGGGTCGATAAATTAAGTACCAGATACATACTGGGGTACATGTAACCGACTAGTCCCCTCTCCACAAATTCCAGGCCTTGTGCCCATTGTAGAAAGGATTATTATCTCCGCCTTAGCGAAGGCGGAGAGATTCTTTTCAGTCGTGTTTGTTTGTTTGTTTGTCCGTAGACAAGATATCTCAAGAACCGCTGGATGGATTCGGATGAAACTTTCAGGGATGTTTGGCCTCATGACTGCCATGAACTGATTAGATCTTGGGATCGATTCGGAAACGGACAAGAATTCTGGATTATTTTTCGGTGGTCGAGAGTATTCTCTTTGTGAGACCAGTCAAGTTTGTTTGTTCCTTCTCAAGCCATGCCTGGTTCATAAGGGCCGGTTTCCTTGGCATATAGGTTCCCCACCTGGACGGGACGCCGGTCTGTCGCAGGTGAGCTGCAAGATGCAGGAGGAAAAAGTAAGAGAAAGTTGTGGTGAAAGGATCAGCAGAAGTTCGCCATTACCTTCTGCCGGAGCACGCGGAGCTTAGGTGTTTCGCTCATAAACACACATATCGCCCGGTCTGAGATTCGAACCCACGATCCCTTGACCGTGAGTCCGCTGCTCTAACTACTAGGCCATGTGCCTCAACCAAGTGAAGTTTATTTCAGATATTCTCATTTTAAAAATCATCTCTGGCTAATCATTGAAAGGATGTTGGTGTTGCCTTGGCAGAGGTTTGTGCTCTCTGATTGCTCTTATTATTATTATTATTATTATTATTATTATTATTATTATTATTATTATTATTATTATTATTATTATTATTAAGGCGGCGAGCTGGCAGAACCGTTAGTATGTCGGGCGAAATGCTTAGAGGCATCTCGTCCACTTTCACGTTCTGAGTTCAAATTCCACCGGGGTCGACTTTGCCTTTCATCCTTTCGGGCCGATAAAATAAATAGCAGTCGATGTAATCGACTATACAGATCTTTTCGGTTTGAACGGCAGTTTTTTCTAGCGGTGTCATATGAAATTGTCACCCATAATTATGACCCTAGAATCGATCTATGGCATTTCAATCTCTTTTAGGGTTAGTTAGAGTTAGGGTTAGGAGTGGGGGGAAGGGTATCTTTTTTTCTTCACAAATGCAAATAAACCCAATCTGTTTCTTAAACGAGGGACATATTCATACGGCACAGAATGCTTTTTAACTCAATAGACGTCACTGATTGGTTGAAATTGTAGAAATTGAAGAAAAAAACAACAAATATCTTACAAACCATATAATTTTCTCAATAAAGCCAAGAGAAAAAGATGTTTTATAAACACATTCTACCAGTATACGAAGTTTAAAATTTTTTAGTTACCTAGAAATTATGTTAAAAACTGGCGTTCAAACCGAAAAGATCCGACTATACTACTCCCCACAAATTCCAGTCCTTCTGCCTATTGTAGAAAGGATTATTATTATTATTATTATTATTATTATTAACAGTGTTGACGGAGTGTGTAGGTGAGCATCCGTGACGTCACATTAGCAGTTAGCCAATGACTCGCAACGACAGGATGATTGAATGACTCAGCGATAAAAAGAAGGCGAGTATGCTATGCTATGATGATGATGGCGACGAAGTCGACGGCAGTGTTGTTGAAAACGATGATGATAACGATGATGATGATGATGATGATGATGACGGTGATGATGATGACGATGATGATGATGATGATGATGATGATGATGATGACGACGATGATGATGATGATGATGATGATGATGATGATGCTGGTGATGATGATGATGATGATGATGATGATGATGATGATGATGATGATGATGATGCTGGTGATGAGGATGATGATGATGATGATGATGATGCTGGTGATGACGATGATGATGATAACGATGATGATGATGATGATGATGATGATGATGATGATGATGATGACGACGATGATGATGATGATGATGATGATGATGATGATGATGATGATGATGATGATGATGATGACGATGATGATGATGATGATGATAGTGTTGGCGATGGTGGTGATGATAACGATGAAGATGATGATGATGATGATGATGATGATGATGATGATGACGATGATGATGACGATGATGGTGATGATGATGATGACGATGATGATGATGATGACGATGATGATGATGACGATGATGACGATGATGATGATGATGATGATGATGACGATGATGACGATGATGATGATGATGATGATGATGATGATGATGATGATGATGATGATGATGATAACGATGATGATGGTGATGATAATGATGATGATGATGGCAGTGTTGGCGATGGTGGTGATGATATTATATATCAAACGGTTAGAGAATGATTCAATGCCATGGAAAGCATGGAAAACGAAGTGAGTCATCGATGTGAGCTGATCTGCTATGAGTTATCGGCGATTATCAAATGGAGGAAAGCGTGTTCTGGTTAGCGAAGAATTTTTCTCAACCGGAATGGCACTTGATTCCCCCTGGGTGTAATTTATGGCCAGGAGGGAGGAACTGGGGTAGAATTTAGTAGTATTATTTTCATTTGTATTTTTAATCTTATACAAAAATATCCTAATTTCTATAGTAGGACAATTTTTCTTGCTGGTCGCACATGTATGTATGTATGTATGTATGTATGTATGTATGTATGTATGTATGTATGTATGTATGTATGTATGTATGTGTGTGTGTGTGTATGTATGTATGTGTGTGTGTATGTATGTATGTATGTATGTGTATGTGTGTATGTATGAGTATATGTATGTATGTATGTATGTGTGTGTGTGTGTATGTATGTATGTATGTATGTATGTTTGTGTATGTGTATGTATGTATGTATGTATGTGTGTGTATGTATGTATTGTGTATGTATGTGTATATGTATGTATATATGTGTGTGTATGTTTGTATGTATATATGTATGTATGTGTATGTGTGTATGTATGAGTATATGTATGAGTATATGTATGTATGTATGTATGTATGTATGTATGTATGTATGTATGTATGTATGCATGCATGTATGTGTATGTGTGTTTGTTTGTACGTATGTATTTGTATGTATGTATGTATGTATATAAATATATATACATATACATATACATACATATATATATATATATATATATATATCTATATATATATATATATATATGAATGTATGTGTATGTATGTATGCATGTATGTGTGTGTGTGCACGTATATTTCTTTATATGTATATATATGTATATATATATGTATTTATATGTGTATGTATGTATATATATGTGTGTGTGAGTGAGGGCGTTTATGTGTGTTTATATACAAACATACACACGCACGCACACACAGAAACACACACACATATACACACACACATATATATATATACACACACACATAGCGAATGCGCGCCTGCATACACACACATGCACTCACCCACACGTGTACGTGCACATATGGCGAAAGATTGTTTGGTTTAGTCTAGCAGTCATGGAATTTAACAATTTCCAAATATGCTGAAAAATAAAATTAAAAATAAAGATAGACATAAAACGAAATTCATT
>NC_043018.1:26735263-26737763 GCF_006345805.1 Octopus sinensis
CATGAGACTAAATGCTCGATATAATCCTGCATAGCAATACATAGACACCGAACGAGGGTATGCAGGACGGTTTCGTCACCCTCTCAATTGTTGTACAGCTAGGTAAAGGATCTTTTAGAAATTGGCCCTAAACTCTGGTCTGAAAGGATTCCAGGAATATATGGTAGGGTGAATCTGCACAGAGTTATAAAACCTTGATGACCATTGACGACCACAAGGCTATTCTTATTTCTTTATTGCCCACAAGGGGCTAAACACAGAGGGGGCAAACAAGGACAGACAAAGGGATTAAGTCGATTACATCGACCCCAGTGCGTAACTGGTACTTATTTAATCGACCCCGAAAGGATGAAAGGCAAAGTCGACCTCGGCGGAATTTGAACTCAGAACGTAACGGCAGACGAAATACCTATTTCTTTACTACCTACAAGGGGCTTAACACAGAGGGGACAAACAAGGACAGACAAACGGATTAAGTCGATTACATCGACCCCAGTGCGTAACTGATACTTATTTAATCGACCCCGAAAGGATGAAAGGCAAAGTCGACCTCGGCGGAATTTAAACGCAGAACGTAACGGCAGACGAAATACCTCTAAGCATTTCGCCCGGTGTGCTAACGTTTCAGCCAGCTTGCCGCCTTACCACAAGGCTGTTCTGGAAGTATGATCTGTTGTGCGAGTGGATGTGTGGCGGTGTAGAGCAGAGGCCCAGGTGCTGCACTTCCGTCCAGAACATGAGGAACATATGATTGCGGACTACTGTAGATTTTGGTAACCACAAGGTGAGGCCTTGGATTTGGTGATGATACGGAAGCTGCTGCTGCAACCGTTACTGCTCCCGTATCTTCTACAGACTACAATCGCTACATTGGCCCGAGGTTTGTAGGAGCTATGTGAGTTTTCCATAAAGATCTGATAGGGATCTCACTCAAAAAATACCCTCCATCACGCAAAATCTCTTCTCAATCTTTTGAATTTTGTAGGCAGTTTGTCCGATGGTATAACCACTCTGCCAGTTCGACGCATTATTTTATTTTATCATCATCTGAAATCCGTTTTCTCATCTTGTGAGACCGAAGTTTGTTCCCGGCATCCATCCATCCATCCAACCGTCCGTCCACCCATCCATCCATCCAGCCAGCCAGCCTGCCATCCAGCCATTCAGCCACTCATCCGTCTGTTTGTCCGTCCATCCGTTTGTTCATCCATCCATGCATCAGTTCGTCCACCTGACTGTCTGTCTGTCTGTCTGTCTACCTACCTGCCTGTCTGTCTGTCTGTCCGTCCGTCTCTCAACCCGTCCAACTGTTTGTCCATCCGTCCGTCGATCTATCCAGCCAGCTAGCTGTCCGTCTGTAAACTTAACATCCATCCATACATCCATCCGTCCGTCCGTCCGCCCGTCTATCTGTCTGTCCATCCATCCGTGCATCAGATCGTCCACCCGCCGCCTGTCTATCTGTGTGTTCGTCTGTCAACTTGTCCATCCATCCGTCCGTCCGTCGATCTATCTATCCAGCCAGCTATTTTGCCTCCGTAAACTCATCCATCCATCCATCCATCCATCCATCCATCCATCCACCCTGCAATCCCACCATCTTGTATGTTTGTGTGTGTGTATGTGTGTGTGTGTGTGTTTTATTACTGAAACCATGATATTTTCTTTCTCCTTCCCGCCGCTGTTTGTCTGTTCATTAGCCGTAGATTCTGATAATTGATATGTGCATGTCTAATTATGTTTCAGCAATTATTTATTATTGGGATTATTTATCTTTGTAAATTACGCAGATATCTATAAACATGCCGTCGCGTAACACACACCACACACACACACACACACACACACACACACAACCACACGATAGAACCACAGGATCTCTTTCGAGTTTCTTCATCTTCCGTTAACTCCTGCCACCCCACCTTAGAAGTTACCTCCCACGTATCCGACGCCTCGGTTAGACTTCTCTCGATTTTCCAATCATTGTAAACAATATCCATCTGTCCACCTACATCCACCACAAATCTACTGACTCCCACTCCTCTCTCCCTCCACTAATCCTCCTCTCATTCTAAGCACGCTAAATCTGCCATATCCCTTCTCTGAATTCCTCCAGCTTCGCTTACTTCACAACATTGATTCAGATTTCGAAACCCAATGCGAGATGATGAAACATTTCCTCCCGAATCGGTGAAAGCGCGTGGCTTAGTGGTTAGTGCATTCGGCACAAGATCATAAGGTCGCGAGTTCAATTCCCGGCGACGCGTTGTATTCTTGAGCAAAACACTTTATTTCACGTTGCTCCAGTCCATTCACCTGGCAAAAATAAGTTGCACCTGTATTTCAAATCGCCAGACTTGTCACAATCTGTGTCATGCTGAATATCCCTGAGAACTACAATAAAGGCTCAGCAGGCTGTTCCGTTGATCGGAATCCTTGTCGTCGTAACCGACAGAGTACCAGTTCTCTGAATCGAGGGTACCATTCTGCGATTACATTA
>NC_043018.1:26750263-26757763 GCF_006345805.1 Octopus sinensis
GTATTTTGTAATAAAGAGATTTTCTTTACTATTCGTTGTCTCGAGGTTGTATCGTCCCTAAATTGGTAGAGGGGAAAATTCTGAAGTTTGGTGTTTTTTTTTGTTGGCGCAAGTATCTATGTGTTGGCTAAAAGCTATTTTTCTGTTTTGGGGAATTTTTTATCTGGGATCTGTGCAGGGCCATTCGTTTACGCAAACCATTTTTTGTTTGGCCTATGTACTGCTCTTGACACCCGGACAGGTTAGTGAGTATATTGGTTCTCCGAAGCACATGTGAAGTTGCTTTTCACTGTAAACCGTTGTCCTGCTTGAAGGAGAACTCTGATCCCTCAATTAGATAGTCGCATATCCCGCAATGGGCCTTCCACATTTTTTTACTGTCGGCTTCTGTTTGAGGAGTGAATTCGGGCTTGTGTAAGGAGACTTTTCATGGATCTAGGCTGTCTTTTGCTTTTTATGATCGTGTGTGTTTGGAGGATTGTGTTCATTCTGTGGTCTTTTTTAGGAGGGGTATGTTGTGGAGGATGGTGTCAAGGCTTCGTTATTGAGAGGGTTGTGTGTGGAGATGTATGTAAGGCTTTTGGTTGTAAGTTTTTCTTTGATTTGGGATGTCTCAGTTCTTGATGTTAAGTTGAAGGGCACGTTGAATGCACTTGTCAATAAGTGAAGGTGGATAGTTCCTGGTGATTAGGGTATCTTTTAGTTCTTGTAGTCGTGTGTCTCTGGTGTTTGCGTTAGAGACTATAGTGCATATCCTTTTTGCTAGATTGAAGGGGATATTCATCCTGGTGTGTCTGGGGTGGCATGAATTGAATGGAAGATATTGCTTAGAGTCTGTAGGCTATAGTATATGTCTGTTTCTATTATATATTAGCTTTCTTAATGAGGATATCGAGGAAGGGGAGTTGTTGTGGCTATATTCCATCGTGAATTGGATGTTTACGTCCAGTCCGTTTAAAATTTTCTGGAATTCTATGAGTTTTTCTATATTTTTATGCCAAAGGATGAAACAGTCATCTAGATATCTCTTCCAGTTGTTTTCTATGTAGATGGAGAAAGGGCTGCCATATCTTTCTAGAACCTTACGATACAGACTGATCTCTAGGTATCCTATGACTAGGTTGGCAAAGGAGGGGCCATTCGTGTACCCATCGCAGTCCCCGATTTTTGTCGGTAGAAGTTGTCACTGAAGGCGAAGAAGTTATTTTCCAGGATGAATTTGACCCCTTCTATCACAAATTCTTTTTTGATGCGGTGTGGTAGTTCGTTGGCGTGATTCTCTAGCCAGAATTGGATGCCTCTAGTCCTAGGTTGTGGGGGATATTGGAGTAGAGGTTGACTACATCGAAGGATACCAGTATGGTGTTTTTGTTTATGTATTCGGTAGGTGATTGAGCATATCTAAGTCGTCCCTTATATAGCTTTTGACATGTTGAGGAGTGGTTTTAACAGGGTGTCTAAAAAGTTACTGAGGCGGTGGGTTTCGCATGCGGGACCTGCTATTATGGGTCTCAATTGAGGTCATTAGGATTAGGGACTTTAATTATTTTGTCTGTAGCTATCTTGCATGCGTTGCTTATTTTTTCACTTTTGTGGATCTTAGGTATACCGTAGAATTGGCTAGTTTTACTTGTGAAATTGGTCATATAATCATATTCTTTGTCGGTGAGCCCTGCTTTGTATGGGTTTAATATGGATTTTAGTCCCTCATTATTTTTGTTGACTGTAGTTTTGTGCATTTTCATAGTATGTTGTGTCTCCAGCATAGAAAGTACCAAAGTTATGTAAATGTCGTATCCATTAAGACAACAGCACTCCCTTTATCGGCCTCTTGATTGTTATTGTTTTATCTAGTTTTAATTTGTTCAACTCAGCCCATTCTTTTTTGCTGAAGTTTGGTTTGTGTTTTTGTTGTGCATATGTTGATATGGGTAATTGATATGTGGTCACAGAAATCAAGTGTTTTATTCTTACCTTTCGAGGGGGTGTAGTTACTCCTATTTCTGGCTAACGATTCGTCCTCGTTATTTATCGTATAGCTCCTCAGTAAGTCTTAATTTTCTGCAGAATTCTGCGATGTCTCTTTCATTCATTGTAGTTGGGGTGTTGTGGGGTGGGTGTAAACTTGAGTCCTTTGGAAAGTATGTTTATTGAACTGAGACTGCCAGCCGCCACTGACCATTCAAAATACGACCATCAGGGCACTCCCAGATTCTCCCATCCCCCTTTCCCCACCAGCCTTCTTCCTCTACTACCCTTCCAAGAACTCACAACGACCTCCGACACACAAGTGCAAACAAGGGAGTCAGAGAAAGGCAGAATGCTACTTAAATCTGAACACTACTATAGAAATATTCTTTTAAAAAAACTTTTCTTCTAATTTTTCTAAATTTAATTATTTAATCGTTACAGTTGAAAAGGTCTCAAAATGACCGAAACCGGTACTGAAATTTCACTATAAAATTATTTTAGCATTTTCTATTTTTGACTTGTTTTTTCATATATATATATATATATATATATATATATATGTGTGTGTGTATATATATATATATGTTGTATATATATATATATATATATATATATGTATATTATATATATATATATATATATATATATAATATATATATAATATCTATTATATATTATATATATATATATATATATATATACCATACATATACAAGTCACACACATTATAAGTTATATATAAACTGGCTCAAGTTTGAAAATTGAAAACTCGGAAATATTTAGATGAGAACATGTTGCTCGAATTTATATATAGCTAGCTTGAAGGTGAAGAGAAGCCATAGTGCGTTTCGTGTAATGAAACAATGTGAGAGGAAAGCATGAACCCGGCCAAACATAGCTGACATTTAAAAACGAAGCATTAAGAGCAGACTTGTTGGATGTTTTCAAAAGAAGTCGGTAAGAACGACATTCATGTCGAAAGTCAATAAGAAAAAATAGAAAGTGTTTTTGATAATGAAAACGCCGTGTTTGCATCGCATGATGTGTCTCTTTTAATAACTAAAAATGGGAAAAAATCACACACAGCAACGGAGGAACTAATTCTACCTGCTGCCAAAGCAATTGTTTCTAGAATACATGGAGACAAAATAGCTAGGAATTATGGTACGATTCCATTATAAAACAACTCTGTGAAACGACGAATGGAAGACATGTTTGATACTGTTAAAAACCGGATCGTGAAATGAGTGATAAGAAGAGAATCCTATTGCTTCGATGCATGGTGTGTAGTAAAAAGCTTGTTTCTCAGCCACATGGACCCGGGTTCGATCTGGAGCTTGTGGCAGAAAGTGAGTTAATTAGATTGCTGTTATTGTTGCTAATGAAGGCGCGTGGCTAAGTGGTTAGGGCGAGCTGGCAGAGACGTTAGCGCGCCGGGCGAAATGCCTAGCGGTATTTCGTCTGCGTTACATTGTGAGTTCGAATTCCGCCGAGGTCGACTTTGCCTTTCATCCTTTCGGGGTCGATAAATTAAGTACCAGTTACGCACTGGGGTAGATGTAATCGACTTAATACCTATGTCTGTCCTTGTTTGTCCCCTCTATGTTTAGCCCCTTGTGGGGTAATAAAGAAATAGGTTAGGGCATTCGGCTCACGATCGTAAGGTCGTGAGTTCGATTCCCGGCGATGCGTTGTGTCCTTGAGCAAGACACTTTATTTCACGTTGTTCCAGTCCACTCAGCTGACAAAAAGGAGTTGTACTTGTATTTCAAAGGGCCGGCCTTGTCACACTCTGTGTCACGCTGAATCTCCCCGAGAACTACGTTAGGAGTACACATGTCTGGGGATTGCTCAGCCACTTGCACGTTAATTTCACGAGCAAGCTGTTCCGTTGATCGTATCAGCTGGGACCCTCGTCGTCGTAACCGACGGAGTGCTCCTATTGTTGCTAATGAATAACCACGGGTGGGGAGGGGGATCGATAAAGCTTATAGGTAGTTGCACTCATACACTAACATTACACATCGAGGGGTGGGGTGCATACTTGCCTCATTTCAGTTCAGCCATTGCCCAGTATCTTCACATGAAGTGCAGATGTGGCCGTGGTAAGAGGTTTGCTTCACATCTACATAATTCTGGATTTAGTCCTATTGCGTGGCACCTTGGACAAATGTCTTTTGCCATGGCCTTGGGCTGGCGAAACCCTTGTGGATGTATTTGGTTGACGGAAACTGAAAAAGGCCCTCAACACACACACACACACACACACACACACATGTATGTGCGTTTGTGTTTGTACTTGTGTTTGTCTCCCTCCACCGCTTGACAATCAGCATTGGTTTGTTTACATCCCCGTAAATTAGCAGTTTGGCAAAAGATATCGATAGTAGTATTAGACGAACCTTCTCGCCTCACCAAAGAAAAAAACAACAACAAAAACACAAAAAAAAAAACAAAACAAAAGTACTGGGTGGTCGATTTGTTCTTAAACACTTCAAAGCCGTGCTGCAGCGTGGCCGCAGTCCAAACGACTGAAACAAGTAAAAGCTAAAAGACATTTCTGACTACGCCGAGTTACCTGCAGTCATACAGTATGAAGTGAATTGACGGCGGCGAGCTGGCAGAATCGTTAGCACGCCGGGCGAAATGCTGAGCGGTATTTCATCTGTCGTTACGTTGTGAGTTCAAATTCCGCCGAGGTCGACTTTGCCTTTCATCCTTTCGGGGTCGATGAATAAAGTACCAGTTACGCACTGGGGTCGATGTAATCGACTTAATCCGTTTGCCTGTCCTTGTTTGTCCCTTCTGTGTTTAGCCCCTTGTGGGTAATAAAGAAATAGGTATGAAGTGAATGGTACCATTAGTGAAGATTTTCTGTTTTGCCATTTGGTGCCAACACACACACAACTGGTAAATCCATTTTAAACAGATTTAATGATTCTGTAACTGAATAATGAAACAAAGTAGTCAGAACACGTAGGAGTCAAGAGTCGTGACGAGACTCATTTAATGTCAGGAACATACAGAGGAGTCAAGGCAAGTCTTTTAACCTGTTATCTTTTACTTGTTTCAGTCATTAGACTGGCCATGCTGGGGCACCGCCTTGAAGAATTTCAGTTGAATGAATCGACCTTAGGACTTATTTTTTTTGTTTTGTTTTAAGACGCTGAGTTACGGGGATTTAAACACACCAACACCGGTTGTCAAGTGGCTGGGTGGAGGGGGACAAACACAAATACAAGGACACACACACACGCACACACACACACACCACACACACACGTATTGGGTCATCCCATAAATAATGCGTTTGTTTCAATTGCATGAACTAAAAGCCGAAGGGGAACGAGTTAAACTACCTGCATCGACTTGCTATATAAAAGCCAGGAAATTTACTTATTCTTAGTGCAAGTTTTGAAGAGTGCAGTTCGATTTTATCAGTTATTTTCAAAGTTATAATGGAAGTGACGAAGGAGCATATTCGGAGTATTTTGCTTTATGAGTTCAATAAAGGCAACAATGCAACAGAAAGTGCGAGGAATATTAATGCAGTATATGGGGATCGGACAATAAGCGCAAGCCTCGTCCCGAAAGATCTGTAGAGTTTGACAAGGACGACCTGCAAACCCTGCTGGAACAAAATCTCATCGTAACTGTTGAGGAACAAGCAGAGAAGCTTGGATTTGGTCGTTCAACCATTCATCGACGCCTGCGTGCCATCGGAAAAGTCAGCAAACTTTCCGAGTGTAATCGTGCGCAGAGGGTGAATGTGTGCTCTCCTTTGCTGTCACATCTTACGAATGAGCCGTTTTTGGACCGAATGGTGACTGGTGACAAGAAATGGGTCCGCTGTAAAAATGTCAAGCACCGATGACAGTGGGTAGGGAAAGGAGAAACACCGGCACTCCAAGCTAAAGAACGTCTTCACCCACGTAAGGTATTGTTATCTGTTTGGTGGGATATGAAAGGTTTAGTCCACTTTGAACTTTTAAATCCAAACCTAATAATAACAAAGGAGATCTACTGCGAGCAACCTGAGCGGCTTAAGTCAGCGCTAGAAGAAAAACGACCATTTTTGGTTTCAAGACGAAAGGAGTTCTTCCATCAGGATAATGCTCGACCGCATATAGGGAGGATGGATGGGAAATGATGCTCCATCCACCATATTCGCCGGACATTGCTCCGTCTGATTATCATTTATTCAGCAGTCTTCAAAATCATTTGGACGGAAAAAATATGAATTCTGTAGACGAGGTCAGAACAGTAATAGAGAAGTATTTTTCGTCACGGACAAGTGAATTTTGGAAGAGAGGTCTTGCAAGTGTACCAGATAGATGAAAGAGCATTGTAGAGAATGAAGGAGGGTATATTTAGATTTAAAAAGTACTTTACCTTAATTTTGAAAAATAAAAAGAAGTATAAAAAATGCATTATTTATGGGATGACCCAATATATATTTATATACATACACACATGTCGGACTTCTTTCAGTTTCCATCTATCAAATTCACTCACGAGGCTTTGGTCGACCTGTGCCACGCAATGGGACTGAACCAAGAAGCATGTGGTTGGGAAGCAAGCTTCTTACCACGCAGCCACGCCTGCTCAAGATACATGAAGAAATATCAAAAGAACCCATTACTGCGCATATCAAGAAACAGTGGTTGCGAAAAACATATAAAAAAAAATGAAGACGACTCTGGAGGAGGCATCGAAAGCAGCTAATTTTTTAAAAGCTCATGTTGTAGTTCTCGTATTTACTGGGGTCGATTTGTTCTACTAAAGGCGGTGCTCCAGCATGGCCGCAGTCACATGACTGAAATGACTGACACCACACACCATGCACACACACACACACACACACACACACACACACACACACACACACACATAATCAAATGTCTGCGCACGCACACACAGACGCTCACACACATACATATATATATATAAACACATACATAGATGTACATATACATACACACAAAAAAAACACGAAAAACGCAGATTTATTATTTTCATATCTTTATTATTTTTTTAATAAAACCCAGAAATGAAATAAAAATTACATTAAATCCATTACATAATTATTTATCCATTCAATTATTTTATTTAATTATTTAAAATTATTTTTTTTTTGTAAAAAAATGGTATTATTTTCTTTTTTTTTTCTTTTTGAAATTTTGTTTCGTTCAAGAGAATATTTTTGTCGTAGTTATATAGCATGTCTTTCCTTATTTAGTTGAATTCCAAGTTCTTCTCCTCAATGGTATATTAACCCCAGTTATTACGAAAAACAAGGTAAATCAAACCCTTATTCAAAATTCAAAACTGACACATAAAAAAATACAAAAAAAAAAGGACCTTAGTCTCATCTCTACCTTCCTACGCCTCTGGTTATTTTATTTTATTATTTTTTTTTTTAGATTTTTCTTTTAAAATTATTATTTCGTATTCCCTCCAAGATCCCACCCCGAAACAAATTACTTTTATTTTTATTAATTATTTTTATTTGTTTTTTTTTTTCATTTA
>NC_043018.1:26763217-26765717 GCF_006345805.1 Octopus sinensis
AAAAACAGTACAAGGAGTATATATACTAAACCTGCATGTATATACATACATACATACATACATGTATATATATACACACTTGCATACATACATACATACATACATGCATACATACATATACATATACATATACATATCGCTGTGATCGCCGCCGTGACCAACCAGGCTATCAGATGTTGCGACAAATCGCTGGTCACAATGCATATATATGTATATATGTATATATATATATATATATATATATATATATACATATATATACGTACACACACATATGCATATATGCATAGATATTTACACAACCATATATATATATTTATGTGTATATACATATATGCATGTGTGTATGTATATTAACATGTACAAGTATATATATATATGAATATACATACATATATGTATGGATACATGTATGGGAATATTCTTTATGTCTCGTTTCTCTGTTTTTTTTGTTGTTTCAAAAAAAGTTTGTTTTTATGTTTTTGCTTTTATGTTTTCGTTTCTCATTGTGTTCAAATTTTTTTTGATGTCCTGTACCCATATATGCATGTAGGTATGTACATATATGTATGCATATATGCATATATTTATATATTATTTATATTATTATAATATAGATATATATATATAAATCTTTACATATGTGTGTGTGTGTATATATGTATGCATGTATTTGTATGTATGTATATATATATATGTATACACACATGCACACACATGTATATGATCATTCAGGCACAAGGTCAGTAATTTTGAGGGGAGGGGCGAAGTTGATTACATCAACTCCAAAGCTCCTCTGATACTTCTCTTATCAACCTTGAAAAGATGAAAGGAAACTCGATCTCCACAGAATTTGAACCCAGCACCAAAAGAGCTGGAGGAAATGCCACGAAGCAGTTTCTCTGATGCACAAATGAATCTGCCAGCTCCTCGTCTGATTAACAACAACAACAACAACAACAATAATAATAATAATAATTAATTCTTTTATTATAATAATAATAATAATAATAATAATAATAATAATAATAATGATAATAGTAATAATAAATGATGATGATGATGATTTTATTTATTGTCACAAGAGAGAATAATGGTCTCGAAATTGTGGCAGAGGGCCAGCAATTTGAGGGAAGGGGAATGAGTCAATTACTTCAACCCCCAGCCCACAACTGGTACTTTATTTTATCAACCCCCCCCCCAAAAAAAAAGATGAAAGGTAAAGCTGACCTTGGTGGAATTTGAACTCAGAATGTAAAATGCAGCTAAGCAGTTTTCCTGGTATGCCAAAGATTCTACCACCTTGCCACTATATTACAATAATAATAATAATAATAATAATAATAATAATAATAATAATGATGATGATGATGATGATGATAAAACGCCCTGATGCAGTACCAGGCAGTGGCTCTCATGGCTTCTGATCTTAACTGATTGAAAGTGTTATCATGTACATTGTTTTGTCTTGGTATAAAATATGGGCTACAGCAAATATTCTGCTCAATACCACAGATTTGCTTGTGACCAGTTGAGCGTGTCCCTTGGTAGCTAAAGATATGTGCATCTCTGATAACAAGCAGAAGTAGTTGGGGGAGCATCGTAGCCATGTGTTGAGAGGAATTCTTTGAGGCTTGGATAATTCACCTCTGCAAACATGGGTGTTTTGTTTGACATCTTTAAACAACCCTTATTCAGGGACCTTTTTATGCGGGATGGGCTACTTGACCTGAAGAAAATTTTAACTGGGCCCCCACTTGCAAAGTCATGTGCTGTATATTTTGATATGTGATCACCATGTCACGCACATATGGTTATGATGCATGTGTCTAGTGTAGCTTTATCAGACGAGTAGTGATGATGGGTGTACTGGGCTTCGTATATTTGTACTCTGGTGTCACTTAGATGGCACGCATTGCTCTCTCACTCAATCATAATAATAATAATAATAATAATAATAATAATAATAATAATAATCATAATCATGATGATGATAAGGATTTCGGATTTTGACACAGGGCCGGCAGCTTTTGAGGGTTGTGGAAAGTCAATTATATCAACCCCAGTATTCAGCAGGTATTTATTTCATCAGCCTTGGATTTGAACACAGAACATAAAGGACGGGTGAAATGCCATTAGGCATTTTGCACGGTGTGGGAATAATTTTGTCAGCTTGCTGCCTTAATAACAACAACAACAACAACAATAATAATAACAATCCTTTCTACCAAAGGCACAAGGCCTGAAATTTTTTGCTGGGGGGGACTAGTCAATTACATCAATCCCCAGTGTTTCACTGGTACTTAATTTATCGGCCCTGAAAGGATAAAAGGCAAATTCACTCTGGCAGAATTTGAACTCAGAATGTAGTGACGGACGAAATACCGCTAAGCGTTTCGTTCAGCGTGCTAACGATTCTGCCAGCTCTCCGCCTTAATAATAATAATAATAATAATAATAATAATAATAATAATAATAATAATAATAATAATAATGATAA
>NC_043018.1:26790717-26820717 GCF_006345805.1 Octopus sinensis
CACACGTTTAAGTTTAACAATATAATATATGCCCAGGACGAAGGGGCAGCTATCGGCGTTAGTATCGCCGATGATGTGGTCAACCTTTTCATGGTATGGTGGGACAGAAGGCTTAAGGAACGCCCAACACAGAACTCCATACTTGTGAACATGTACTCTCACTATGTTGATGATATCAACATAGTGGTAAAGGCACCCCCACAAGAGAGTACTGTTGAAATAGAAATAGAAACTAATACTATGGAGAGCATCCAGCAAATAGCTAACTCCATCCACCAGAGTATTAAGGTCACAATAGACTACCCTACTAAACGCCCCAACCATAGACTACCAGTACTAGACGCAGAACTCTGGCTATAAATTGTGAATAATAAAACCCAAATCCTTCATTCGTACTATGCCAAACCTATGGCCTCCAAATACTTGATCCACCGGAACTCAGCCATCGCGGACAATGCCAAATTCAATATTTTGATGGCAGACCTCGTCAGAATACTGCGAAATGTGTCCCGCATGTGCGATCCTACAGAGTTAAAGAGACACATACAACATTTCTTTCACCGCATGCAGTTCTCAGGTTACAGCCATAAAGAAAGGATCAGAGTATACAAAGGAGCCATGAAGAAATTTGATACTATCTTATGTAATGATAGGAATGGGATTTTCCCACTCTATAGGAGCAAGTCATGGAACACTATGGAAAGGACAAAAAAGAAAATAGGGAAAGCCAACTCTTGGTATGATAGCCACAAATACCAGAGTAAAGAAAGATAACTGTGTTCGATAATATACAGAGTTGTCGTTCTTGTCAATAGTTCTTCATGTAACAAAATCATCTACACGGTGCGACTGTTGTTGTTATTGTTATTGTTTTGGTCCAGCCTTCCCTGATCGTGTGAACTTGTGATCAAGTGCATTCTTGTTATGACCGTTCCATTTTTTTCTGGGTCATAACTGACCGCAGATTTCACAATCCAAATAAATCTGGTAAATTTATAGTTTCCCACCAGACTCGATTTTGGTACTAAATAATTTTTTCCCCGCAGGTTTTTTTTGCTCTCTCACTCAATAATAATAATAATGATAATAATAATAATGATAATAATATATTTCTTTATTGCCCACAAGGGGCTAACAATAACAACAACAACAATAATAATAATAATAATAATAATAATAATAATAATAATAATAATAATAGCTTCAAATTTTGTTACAGAGACAGCAAGAATGTTGGAATAGAATGTTGAAAGGTGGTGAGCTGGCAGAATCGTTTGCACGCCGGGCAAAGTGCTTAACGGTATTTCGTCTGCCATTACATTCTGAGTTCAAATTCCACCGAGGTCGACTTTGCCTTTCATCCTTTCAGGGTCGATAAATTAAGTACCAGTTACGCACTGGGATTGATATAATCGACTTAATCTGTTTGTCTGTCTTTGTTTGTCCTCTCTGTGTTTAGCCCCTTGTGGGCAATAAAGAAATAAGTATTTCGTCTGCCGCTATGTTCTGAGTCAACTTTGCCTGTCACCCTTTCGGGGTCGATTAAATAAGTACCAGTTATGCACTGGGGTTGATATAATCGACTTAATCCGTTTGTCTGTCCTTGTTTGTCCCCTCTGTGTGTAGCCCCTTGTGGGCAGTAAAGAAAGAATGTTGGAATGGAATTCAGGATTGAAACATGTGGTGTAATGGCACTAAAAATAGGAAATGGTAAAAGTAATGGGATCAAGCTGGAACTTGGTGAAACCATAAAGCAGCAGTTTCTCAACTGGGATCCATATGACCCCTAGGGTTCCATATAAGATTCCTGGGGGGGGGGTCCATATACAAGCAAAATTGTAAGTTTGGGGATCCATGGTAGAACAAGTACCAGTCTTAAAAAAATTAAAAAAAGTCCTGGGATCAATTCAATTGATTAAAAATTCTTGAAGGTAGTGCTCCAGCATGGCCACTGCCTAATGACTGAAACAAGAAGAGAATTATGGATTGAATACAGTCATGGTCTTGGTTTGTTTTGCACCCAGTGACCTATTTCCTGGCTTATTAAATATTAGTGACACATCCTTTATCTTCCTGCTCTAAACTCGTTAGCGTTAGAAATCCTTTTCACTCTCTGATAATTAAACTTAGAAAGTCATTTATTATATCTTCATTTATCAAATCTTCTCTCTTTTTCTCTTTTTACTTGTTTCAGTCATTTTGACTGCAGCCACGCTGGAGCACCGCCTTTAATCGAGCAACTCGACCCCGGGACTTATTCTTTGTAAGCCCAGTACTTATTCTATCAGTCTCTTTTGCCAAACCGCTAAGTTATGGGGACATAAACACACCAGCATCAGTTGTCAAGCAATGCTAGGGGAACAAACACAGACACACAAACACACACACACATACATACATATATATATATATATATATACATATATACGACAGGCTTCTTTCAGTTTCCGTCTACCAAATCCACTCACAAGGCTTTGGTCGGCCCAAGGCTATAGTAGAAGACACTTGCCCAAGGTGCCACGCAGTGGGACTGAACCTGGAACCATATGGTTGGTAAACCAGCTACTTACCACACAGTCACTCCTGCGCCTCTCTTCTGGCATTTATTATGCTATTTTTTTTTTTTATTTTCATCACCAAATTTCTGTCTGGTCATAAAATTTGAACACCAAGAAAATCATTCAGATCTCATGCTACTGCTTTAGTTTTCAGTTCATTGTTGACACTGCATGACCCAAATATCTCTCCCAAATGCTCAAAACCTTTGTCTCTTTTTCCAGTTCAGGCCACTTATTTGCAGACTTACACAGGTTATAGTAACTTCTTGAAGAAGACTTCAGCAGATTCTTCGCCTTCTTCTTGTAGCATATCAGTTTCTGTCTTGGAGGTAATCCAAGATGCTTCACTGCAATTCTGTTCCCACATTGTTTTGACATATTTATTTGCTGGCAATTTGGAACCATTCCTATAATAATGCCTTTTTGCTTCCAAATGACGTAATTATAAACTTGCTAATTTTTTTTCAAAATCAAAAGTTATTTTACAGTTATAAACCATTCCTAATCAAAGTAAATTTCAGTTTGAACTCTCTTTACTCTTTTTACTCTTTTACTTGTTTCAGTCATTTGACTGCGGCCATGCTGGAGCACCGCCTTTAGTCAAGCAACTCGACCCCAGGACTTATTCTTTGTAAGCCCAGTACTTATTCTATCGGTCTCTTTTGCCAAACCACTAATTACGGGGACATAAACACACCAGCATCGGTTGTCAAGCAATGCTAGGGGGACAAACACAGACACACAAACACACACACACATATATATATATATATATATACGACAGGCTTCTTTCAGTTTCCGTCTACCAAATCCACTCACAAGGCATTGGTCGACCCGAGGCTATAGCAGAAGACACTTGCCCAAGATGTCACGCAGTGGGACTGAACCCGGAACCAAGTGGTTGGTTAGCAAGCTACTTACCACACAGCTACTCCTGCGTCTATGAGGCCAAATTTTTAAAAAGTGCTATCTGCGTGATTTAAATTTTGTTCAAGCATGCACAGCAAACACCTGAACAGGTAACAGACTGGGAACATTGTCAAATAGCTTTCGTCAGTAGTAAAGTACAAAAGTACAAAGATAGTCAGCAGTTACTTATGAGTGAGTACCACTTGGTGACATGTACCAGGCACTTATTGATTGCTGAAGACGACTAGGTAGTCACGAGCATATGCAGACTCCCTCTTGCCTCTTCCCCCACCCTCACTTAGTCTCACCCACACCCACCTAGCACCACCACCACCACCACCAAAACCACCACCACCACCAAAACCACCAAAACCACCACCACCACCACCACCAAAACCACCACCACCACCACCACCACCACCAAAACCACCACCACCAAAACCACCACCCCACCAAAACCACCACCACCACCAAAACCACCAAAACCATCACCACCAAAACCACCACCACCACCACCACCAAAACACCACCACCACCACCACCAAAACCACCACCACCACCACCACCACAAAACCACCACCACCAAAACCACCACCAAAACCATCACCACCACCACCAAAACCACCACCACCAAAACAACCACCACCACCACCAAAACTACCACCACCAAAACCACCACCACCACCAAAACCACCACCACCACCAAAACCACCACCACCACCAAAACCACCACCACCAAAACCACCACCACCACCAACACCACCACCAAAACCACCACCACCATCACCACCACCACCACCACCACTACCACCAAAACCACCACCACCATCACCACCACCACCACCACCACAACCACCACCATCACCACCACCACCACCACCATTGCATCAGCAGAATATACAGGATGCAACAACGGGAGAGAGAGGAAAGAGAAAGTGGTGGGGGAGTGAGCTGCACCACCTCACAGCTGGTGTACTTTTACGGCTGAGTAGACTGGTGCAGCATAAAAAATGAAGTGCCTTGCTCAAGGACACAATGTGTCACCTGATCCAAGAATTGAAACCCTGTCCACATGATCATGAACCAAACATCCAAATCACTAGGCCATGGGACTTCATTAAATTAATTAAGAAATGACCCTAATTGTAGCAGGCCTCTTTTCTTTTCAGGCAAAACGATGGACCCTAAATTGTCACTTGACAAGCTAGAAATAGAAATCAAGTTTCCTCAAAACACATCCTACTATTAAAAGAAGAAAAAAAGAAAGAAAAGAACACATTAAAAAATATTGCCTTAGATATTCAAAAAGATGTGATGGTCATGACTGGAGTGCTTTTCGTAATAGGTCTTCCAATTTAGGACTAATATGAGGTTAAACATCATCAACTACATCAACAATCCACTGGGTCTCTTGTTACTGTTCCTGAACAATCCCACTGATTCCAGAATTGAGAGTATATTTACCCTGGCACGTCCGTGCTGGTGGCATGTAAAAAGCACCATCCGATCGTGGCCGTTGCCAGCCTTGCCTGGCCTCCATGTAAAAAGCACCATCCGATTGTGGCTGTTGCCAGCCTCGCCTGGCCCCCGTGCCGGTGGCACATAAAAAGCACCATCAGATCGTGGCCGTTTGCCAGCCTCGTTTGGCACCTGTGCCAGTGGCATGTAAAAAGTATCCACTACACTCACAGAGTGGTTGGCGTTAGGAAGGGCATCCAGCCGTAAAAACATTGCCAGATCAGACTGGGCCTGGTGCAGCCTTCTGGCTTCCCTGACCCCAGTTGAACCGTCCAACCATGCTAGCTGGTGGTTGTTATTCATCCATCGCTTAGATAATTCAGCTGGGGTCATCATTAGTCACATGTGCTCTGTTATATTGATTTTCCACCAGTGAAAATGGCAGGAATCCACATAATTTGCTTTCATGAAAAACTCTCACCCCTCTGACTCGTAAATATTTTATCACACCAATTTATGGTAAAAAAAGGGAGGCTCCAGAATGCATACAGATTATTTATTTGAGAATGTATTATGTGCAATGTGATTGGATCTTTGATCCAATTCCCTTGCAACACTCAACCAATCACAACACAGGGCTCAACAAATGTCAACACACTCACATGATAGTTATGTCGACCAACCACTACATGTGATACTCTGTGTACCTGTTTAGGCAACATTTATTTGATTGTACAGCACAAACGTTTTGTCACTATAAATAAATTTCTATAAATAAACCATTATTTGTACAGGTTGTTCAGCAAGGAATTCTGGAACCATCCTTTTTTGATGATAACCATAATGAAAAAATAAAAAAATATATAAATAAACCCCTCTTCTATCTGGGTATTATCAATACATTGACTATTGTGACCGGGTTTTTTTTTTTGGTTTTTGTTTTAGTTTCTAGCTTGGGTACTACATTGTCTCTGGGTATTATGAATAGTCTGATCATTGTGATCCATGAAGACTGGTTGGAGCTTGTTACTAGAGAATATTTATTTATGATTATAATGAAAAATTTCGCCATGGTGACAAGTTTTGATAATAGTTGAGATACATTGTTTACATGTGGGGGGTTTTTTGTGAGAAATTTTAAGCCAAACAAATCAACACTAAACATATTTCTATAAGCCTGAAACTTATTTTGACTGGCATCCGTGCTAGTGGAACACTAAGAGTACCATACGAGCGTGATCGTTGCCAGAGCAACAAACTGGCCTCCGTGCCGTTGGCATGTAAAAAGCACCATTCGAGTGTGATCCTTACCTGTGTTGCTTAATCCTTTAGTGTTTAAACCGGCCACATCTGGCCCAGATATTCTACTTGTTTTATATTTGAACTAGCCATATCTAACCTCTCACACCTAACCAACATTGACATTCTAAAAATAAGCAATCACATCATTGAAACCTCAAAGCTGTAAGACAATGCATGAGTAATTCAAAACAATTTGAGTGAAAAAGTATTACATTTAACAGAGTAATCTGAACACTAAAGGGTTAACTGGCACTTGTACTGCCGGCACAAGTGCTAGAAATACTGCTGTAACAAATATTCTGCTCAATACCACTGATTTGCTTGTTGTCTTTGGCCAGTAGGGGTTATCTCTTGTTTACTTCGATCTAGAAATCAAAGGAAGTGACTACTATTCCCTTCAACCTTTGCTTTTCTGACTTCAACATCAATGTTCTGAAACATTTCAGAAAGATTCAGTGCCAAGGTCCTGAAGCAGAAATATCATTGTAGCAAATATTCTGCTCAGTACCACAGATTCGCTTGTTGCCTTTGGTCAGTAAATGCTATTTCCTGTTTGATTCTATTTAGAAATCAAAAGAAATGACTACTATTCCCTTCAAACTTTGCTCTTCTGACCTGGACATCAAGGTTTTGAAACTGACCTATTTTCCATTACATTTCAGAAAGATTCAGCGCTGAGTTACTGAAGCAGAAATATCGTTATAGCAAATATTTTGCTCAATACCACAGATTTGCTTGTTGTCTTTGGCCAGCAGGGGTTATCTCTTGTTTACTTCTATCTAGAAATCAAAGGAAGTGACTACTATTCCCTTCAAACTTTGCTTTTCTGACCACCTGGACATCAATGTTCTGAAACAATTCAGAAAGATTCAGTGCCAAGGTCCTGAAGCAGAAATACTGCTGTAGCAAATATTCTGCTCAATACCACAGATTTGCTTGACCTTAACCACCTGAGCACGTCCCCTAATGGCTGACAATATTTGAATCCCTGAACATGAGCAGAAGTAGCAGAGAAACATCATAGCCATGTGTTGAGCAGGATTCTTTTGGGTCTGAATAAATGTAAAGAAAGCGAAATTTGAAGGAAACATTAGCCATTTTTCATACTATCTAAAGGTAAACAAACAGGAAATAATAGTTGCTACCTGAGCACATATATCGTGTTACACTGTGTAATCTGACAGTTGTGAGTGGTTTTCCTTTGAACCTTGGGTATTCTGTGTAAGCTTTGGATCTTTTCGGTTTGAACGGCAGTTTTTTCTAGCGGTGTCATATGAAATTGTCACCCATAATTATAACCCTAGAATCGATCTATTGCATTTCAATCTGTTTTAGGGTTAGGGTTAGGGGTGGGGAAATGGTATCTTTTTTCTTCACAAATGTAAATAAACCCAATCTGTTTCTTAAACGAGGGATATATTCATACGGCACAGAATGTTTTTTTTTACCTCAATAGGCGTCACTGATTGGTTGAAATTGCAGAAATTGAAGAAAAAAAACAACAAATATCTTACAAACTATAGAATTTTCTCAATAAAGCCAAGAGAAAAAGATGTTTTATAAACACATTCTACCAGTACACGAAGTTTAAAAGTGTTAAGTTACGTGGAAATTATGTTAAAAACTGGCGTTCAAACCGAAAAGATCCTTCGGTTCTCATGTTGTGTTTTACTGAGGCTTTCTCAGTAAAGCAGGGTGTGTTTTCCGTTGTATTTATTATGTATAAATTGTTTCTGTATTAATTTGTTGTTCAATTGACTAAACTATTTATATACATGTCATTCATTGACAAGCGTTTCTTTTACTCCGTTCATTTCTTATTTAAGGATTTAGTGCTTTGCTTCTTAAAACAGAAAGGCTATTCTTAATGGGGTGGGGTAGGTGGGTGGGGTAGTGGTGGGAGTGGTTGTGGTGTTTGTGGTAGCAGTAAAAATGTTTGTGGTAGGGGTGCTGGTGGTGATGCTTGTAGTGGTTGTGGTATTAGTAGTAGAAGTGGTAGTTGTGGTGGTAGTAGTAGTAGTAGTAGTAGTGGTGGTGGTGGCAGTGACGGCGGCAGCAGCAGAAGCAGTAGTAGTAGTAGTAGCAGCAGCAGCAGCAACAGCAGTTGTAGTAATAGTAGTTGTGATGGTGGCGGTGGTGGTGGTGGTAGTAGTAGTAGTGGTGTTAATGGTGGTGGTTGCGGTACTAGTAGTGATGGCAGTGGAGATGGTGGTCATTCTCATTGTCATAGTAGTAGAAGTAGTTGTAGAAGCAGCCGCGGTTGTTGTTGTTATTTAACCACAGGCAGGCATTGACTGAGCGGGCCAATGACCCAAATAAACAATTTCTCCTTGACACCAATCTGTCTTTTTTTAAAATTATATTTTAAATCTGAGGTGACGGGAAGGCGTTATGTACCATTCAGCAGAGCCACCCAACGCCTTGCGTGTGGACTTGGGTAGCTCTGGGTAATAGCAGAAGACACTTGTCCAAGGTGCCACATAGCAATGCTTGGTTAACCATTAGGCAGAATAAGCACATGCTTAGGGCATCAAGGCAAAGAGGGAGCACTACAGAAATGGTAAATAGTTTACGCCACTAAAGAAATCACTTTAAACTTGCTAAAATAATATTCGGGATGCCTTTATCTCTCCTAAGTATAGATGCAGATGTGTTACCTCCTAAGATTAATTTTGAGGATCTGATCAAAGACTTTGCAATTCAAAAAAGTAGGAGGAAATTTTTCAAATATAAATAAAGTAGAAGTACGCAAAAATAAACATTATTTTCCCTCTTATTGTTTTGTTTCGTTTTGAACAATAAAAATATATTTTATGGTTTACTCGAAGGAGAGGGGCTTTCTCCGTCCGGGTTGCGGATCCGTGGAATAAGCTGCCGGACGAGATGGTGAAGATGCCGATGACCGCTCGGTTCAAAGTCTCCCTTGACCACAAGTGGCCTGAACTCTTTACATGAACACCACCCTGTACATAACTCCATGTCCCCCTACATGGCCTTGCTTTTTTGTTTTTTGAGCCAAAAATTAATTAACTAACTAACTAACTACTAGCAGTATCGCCCGGCGTTGCTCGGGTTTGTAAGGGAAATAACTATATAAGCATTTTTAGAGAGTTACTTCCCTTATTTAAACCGAGCAAAAATGCATTAAAAATGCGGAAAAATTATGGTACATTTTTTTAAAAATCGTAGACTCATCGTAGACGTGCGCTAATACCCAGAAGGGCTCGATATGAATCACGACTATAAGATACCCGCTTTTGGTTAAACTGCACCGCAAAATGTGGGAGTAGTTAGGAATCTAAATCAGAGGAGACAGACTCTCACACACACAACTTCAGTTTTATATATAAAGATTATTGTTTATATTTTGAATTACATTGTCTTTTATGGGGGCCACCAAAATCTTTTAAGTGCTTAGGGCCTCGATGGGTCTTAATTCGGCCCTGCCACATAGTAAGACAAAACGCTGAACCATGTGGTTAGGAAGCAAACATCTCACCACAGACACACAGACACACATGCACACACACACACACACACACACACACACACACACACACACACACGCAATATTTAGCTCCTATTTAGCTTGGCTGAGACCAGCGAGGTTACCAGATCATTGAATTTTCCCTGATATCTGATCATTACATTTTAAATTACCAGGTTTAACAAAACTCATTAAGACTCTATCTCTCTCTCTATATATATATATATTTATAGGTACAGGTGTGTAGTTCGCTTCTCAACCACGTGGTTCCAGGTTCAGTCCCACTGCGTGGTACCTTGGGCAAGTGTCTTCTACGATATTCTCAGGCCAACCAAAGACTTCCATTTTAAGCATGTACCTTCTACTGAATGGAAACTGCCACACACACACACACACACATATATATATATATATATATATATATATATATATATATATACATATACATACATATATATATATATATATATATATGACAGTATTGCCTGATTGTAAAAAGAACCATTTGAATGTGATCATTGCCAGTGCCACCTGACTGGTCCCGTGCCCATGACACGTAAAAAGCAGCCTCCTGGTGCAGCCTCCTGGTTTCCCAGACCCCGGTTGAACCATACAACCCATGCTAGCTTGCAAAACAGACGTTAAATGATGACGACGACGACGACGACGTCCCAGACCCCGGTTGAACCGTCCAACCCATGCTAGCATGGAAAACGGACGTTAAACGATGATGATGATGATGTAGATAAGATTATTTTATCAGGTAAATAATATTATTTCTTAGAAATATTGAATTTCTAAATGTCTCAGAGAGACATAAGCGGTGGTGGAGCGATACAGTGGTTGTATACTGTCAACTCAACGTGACAGTCCCATAAGGGAATTATACCACCACCATTTAGCCCTAGGAAACATCGACGTTTCCTGTTGGCTTTGAGACATTTGTCCTTATATTTGCAAAGGGAAGGCAATCACCCCCGCCAGCTGGGACAAGCACCTGAAGACATGTTTCTTAGTGTATTGCTCGTCATCAGTCCAGGGTAGCCAGCCTTGCTCGCTAAGATGACTGCAATATTATTTCTTTACTTCAATTACAATTTTATATCTACTTCTTTCTGTTCTCATCTCCGTTCTGTTCAGAATATTATTCATAATTGTGATGTACACATCTTTTATTTTTTCCTTGTTCGAGTCATTGGACTGCAACCATGCTGGAGCACTGCTTTCAAGAGTTTTTTATTTTTAGTCAAACTAGTCAACCCCAGTAATTTTGCTTTTTAAGCCTGGTACTTATTCTGTCAGTCTCTTTTGCCGAACTGCTAAGTTACAGGGGTGTAAAACAAACCAACACCGGTTGTCAAGGCGTAGTCGGGGACAAACACAGACATGAAAACACAAAAATACTCTCTAACTCTCTCACTCACACACATATGCATGCACGCACACAAACACACATATGAATGGTGCTTTTTACGTGTCATGGGCACGGGACCAGTCAGGTGGCACTGGCAATGATCACACTCAAATGGTTCTTTTTACATGGCAATCAGGCAATACTGTCATATATATATATATATATATATGTATGTATATGTATATATATATATATATATATATATATATATATATATATGTGTGTGTGTGTGTGTGTGGCAGTTTCTACAGCTGGATACCTTTCCTAACGCCAACCACTCTGTGAGTGTAGGGGGTGCTTTTTACATGCCAGGGGAGGCAGGTGACAGCCACGATCAGTTGGTGCTTTTTATGTGCCACTGGCACGGAAGCCAGTCAAGGCAGCGCTGGCATTGGCCACATTCGGATGGTGCTTTTTACATGCCACTGACACAGTATCACAACTACAATTTCCATTTGATTTTTATTTTGATGCTGATGTACTTGACTCATTAGGCCTTCTCAAGCACAGCACTGGTAAAATAATTTTATTTACCGCATAAAATAATTTTATTTACCCAATAAAATACAGCTGCTGTAAAAGAAGTGAATAAAGAATATGATTGTCCTAAACTTTGGGAAGCAACGATGCATTTGAGATACAGTAGAAACTTCCTTTCGTTTAATGACAATTAATTTATTAACACCAATTAGCACAAATTCTCTTGACTCTAATAACCAGCACATTTTATGTGTGTGCATGTGCATGTGTGTGTTTGTGTGTGTGTATGTGTGGTCAGCCTGTAATGATATGCATAAGATCTGGTCATCAAATCTAAGTAGAGACTACAAACTTAAAATCTTCAAAGCCACAGTCGAACCAATTCTACTATATGGCTCAGAAACCTGGACGTTATCAAAGAAGCTTGAGAGGCGGTTGGATGGAACCTACACTCGCCTCCTTATGAGACCTCAAAATCTCTCGTGGAAGCGTCATCCAACCAAAATGCAAATATATGGGAAACTACCACCTGTGTCATCTCTTGTGAAAGGTAGAAGAGTCCAGTTTCCTGGACATTGTTGTAGAGCTGAAAATGAGGCAATTTCTACTCTTCTCCTCTGGAAGCCATCTACTTGCGATACCAGAGGGCGCACACTCTCCTACCCTGATGTAATCTCCAGGGATACAGGCATCCAGCAACAGGACCTCCATAATGCTATGATGGACCGTGAAGTCTGGCGTAGCATAGTAAATTCCATTGTCTCGACCACGGTCGAACAATGATGATGATGTATGTGTGTGCGTGTATGTGAGTGTGTGTGTGTGTGTGAGTGTGCCGTGCTTGCGGAGACCCATGAAACCAAGTGAAATCGTAGATGTGACTGTTATCAGTGTCACATAACAGACACCCATGCCCGTGGCACATAGAAAGCACCTTTCAAGTGCTGGGCTTAATAGAGGCGATGAAAAATGACTAAGATCTTCGGCAATATGCTGTGCTTGACAAGGATGACCCATCAAGCTGAGTGAAATCATAATCATGGCAGATACTGGTGCCACACAAAAATGGCACCTGTGCCAGTGGCATGTGAAAGCACTCATTACACTCTCAAAACCATGCCAAAAAAGACTGGAGTCTGGTGCAGCCCCTCAGCTTACTAGTCCTGGTTAAACCATCCAACCCATGGACAATGGATGTTAAATGATGATGATGATGACACCATTATGATAGCTGCATTTTAATGTATAACCGAATAAAGTGATGCAACTGGTACTTATTTTGAACTCAGAACGTAGCGGCAGACGAAATACAGCTAAGCATTTCGCCCAACATGCTAACGTTTCTTGTTTCTTTATTTCCCACAAGGGGCTACACATAGAGGGGACAAACAAGGACAGACAAACGGATTAAGTCGATTATATCGACCCCAGTGAGTAACTGGTACTTATTTAATCGCCCCCGAAAGGATGAAAGGTAAAGTCGACCTCGGCGGAATTTGAACTCAGAACGTAACAGCAGACGAAATACCTATTTCTTTACTACCCACAAGGGGCTAAACACAGAGAGGATAAACGGATTAAGTCGATTATATCGATCCCAGTCCGTAACAGGTACTTAATTTATCGACCCCGAAAGGATGAAAGGCAATATTGACCTCTGCGGAATTTGAACTCAGAACGTAACAGCAGACAAATACCTATTTCTTTACTACCCACAAGGGGCTAAACACAGAGAGGACAAACAAGGACAGACAGACGGATTAAGTCGATTATATCGACCCCAGTGCGTAACCGGTACTTAATTTATCGACCCCGAAAGGGTGAAAAGCAAAGTCGACCTCGCGGAATTTGAACTCAGAACGTAGCAGCAGACGAAATACCTATTTCTTTACCCCACAAGGGGCTAAACACAGAGAGGACAAACAAAGACAGACAAAGGGATTAAGTCGATTATATAGACTCTAGGGCGTAACTGGTACTTAATTTATCAACCCCGAAAGGATGAAAGGCAAAGTCTATTCCTCGGCGGAATTTGAACTCAGAACGTAGCGGCAGACGAAATACTGCAAAGCATTTCGCCCGGCGTGCTAACGTTTCTTCCAGCTCGACGCCTCACAAAACATATAAAGCTGTTTCGAGTTGTCATGATATATTGTAGTTGTAATTTGTTTTCAATGCTTTCTAATATTTCATATTCAAAACAAAAGGTTAAACCAGGCTGGGGTTGTATTAATGTGTGGAAATAGTTTAAAATTTGTATGTCTATTGTTTTGATGTTGCAACAGTATAGTGCACACCCTGTGACACCAAACTGCCACAAAATACTATAAACATTTGTTGGGGTGTCAGGTGTTATTACTCCATAAATTAAAGTAAGACTGTCTCCTACATTAATTCTGTTTGTAGGTTAATTGTTGTACGTATTTCACAGTCACCGATACACATAAGGAGAAAGGATCTATTTGCAATATTTAAACATGAGATTGAAAAATAAAAGAAAGAAAGAAAGAAAGAAAGATAGTAAATGAGAATAAAAAACGGAATGAGAGAGAGAAAATAATAATAATAATAATAATAATAATAAAAAACAGCAGAAAGATAGCATTAAATATTTTGAGACTTGGTAAAATTCCTCTCTTTTCAGTGCCTCACTATCTGTCAAATTTTTGGCAGTCTCTATAAATATATATATTGGAAAAACAATATTCGAAACCTATTTCTTAGAAGTGACTGCTATATTTTGGTAGAAATAACTTTCTCTTTCTTAGTATTTTTTTTCTTTTCTTTTCTAAATCACAACATAATCTCTGTATATCTTCAATTCGTACACCACACAAACAGGTGCATACAGATAGATAGATAGATACATATATACATAGATTTATATTGATATATAGATCTCTAACACATACACACACGCGTGTACAGCTACACGCACACACACGCATACGCGCGCGCGCATACATATATACTCTGATGTTTATTTCCCAATCCGAATTTCCCATTTCCCGTCCGCCTTTTTAACCTTGTGACAACGTTGGAAAGAAATATCCGGCTAGTTCTAAATTCTGAAGGTGGACCATTATTAAACGGATTGCATTACACCGGCCAAAAAAAAAAGCAAAAACAAAAAAAAGAAACAAAAAAAAGAAAAATTAACGAAAAAGAAGGAAAACCCTGATAGTCTACTTTTGACGGCTTGTTGTAGTTGTTTTTCTTCTTTACCTTCTTTAAAATGCAAATCAAAGGTCGATGTGATAAAACAAAAATGCAATCTGGAAGTATAATATATACACCAAAATTCATAACAGGCTTAGTAGGTCGAATACAACAGAACAAAATGTTTGTGAAACTTGCTGCCTTCTCCGGCCTGGGTGTCTTACTCGTCCACTCTGCCAGAGTACCCGTTTCTCTGGCCGGGCTAGGTGTGTTTGGTGCTTATGTTGTTACTGGTGGATGGCATTTCATATGGGTGATTTGCAACACGCTAGGACGAGACCTATGGTCAGTGCCCGTTTCTTTGTTTCTTACCTTTTTCTTAATTCTTACCATTTAAAATTCTACCTCACATCCGTTATTCATCATCTTGTTTATTGTATATTGTTTATATAATATAATATAAGATATATATATATATATATATGTATATGTATATTACACACGCCCTTCTCTGTTGAACAGATTTGTCTGCGACCGTTTTGCTTATATATTAATTCGGGTAGTGTATGTATTTTTCATATGTGACGGCCAATGAAATAAAACACGGTGACCAACCATTGCAATACCAAGACCACCCTCTTTCGTCGCATCTATGGCAAATATAGAACTTCTATTTAAACATGATCATCATCAACATCGTTATTGCTTAAAGGAAACGGTGGGATGAGAGATGGTTGACATGTTTTATTCGCAGTACATATTTACATGTTCATATTTCAAAACATCTATCTATCTGTGTGTGTGTCTATCTATCTATCTATCTATCTATTTATCTTTCTGTGTATGTATCTATCTGTGTGTGTGTCTATCTATCTATCTATTTATCTTTCTGTGTATGTATCTATCTATCTACCTATCTACCTATTTGTGTGTGTGTCTATCTATCTATCTACCTATCTATCTATTTGTGTGTGTGTCTATCTATCTATTTGTGTGTGTGTGTTGTCTATCTATCTATCTATCTATCTATCTATCTGTGTATGTGTGTCTACCTGTGTATCTACCTATCTATCTATCTCTTTATATATATATATATAGATGTCTGTCTGTATCTAGCTATGTCTCTCTATCTATCTGTCTATACATCTCTCTACCTATCAGCCTATCTACTTGTTTATACGTATGAAAGTTCTCCGGTAATTTTCTATCATGTAAATAAATATTTATGTTAATTTAAGAATTTGCCAGCAAAATCTTATAAAATGATAATGTTCTAAAAGATAGAGGTACGTGTTTATATGTTATACACGAAAACAAACACCTTCAACTCTATACAGATCGATAAATTAGTGTGCGTTTAAATTATTCATATTTCAACTAAAAAAAATAATAATTTAAAAGAATAAAATAACAAAAGCATGTTGTTTTATTCACTGAGGCCTTTACTTGTTTATTAAACGAAACATTTTGGGTAGGATCAGATAGTGGTAATAGATGTTATACTTAGTCAATGGTACACGGTCTAACTCAAAGAACCAGTCTTCGGGTACGCGATAGTGTGTTAATAATAATAATGACTATAATATATTAATTCCTGTTTTTCTTGGTGTTGTAAACACTTAAATGCTGTTTAAATGTCAATGCGTTATTGCTAACGCTTTTACATAAAAAGCACATGCTTGTCCGTTGAATATCCTTGTATGTTTGTTTCGTTTTCAATTCTAATAGAAACTGTTTTACTTTTCTTTCTTATTAGACATTATATTAGAAAATTTATGAATATATATATATATATATATATATATATATATATATATATATATATATATATATATATTATATATATATATAATAACGAAGGGTAAATTTAATTAATTAAGAAGTAATCAGTAATTTCACCAAGTAGAATTCGGCATGAAAAAAGGACCATTTCATGGTAAGCTTAAGAAATACTTTATAAATAGGGTTCAGCAACGATTTGCTTCACCACATACCGAAGTTTAGAAATAGCAGTCAAAAAAGTAGAAGGAATGGCTAAGATTTTTTGACTGCTATTTCTAAACTTCGGTATGTGGTGAAGCAAATCGTTGCTGAACCCTAATTACAAAGTGTATATATATATATATATGTAAATATAGAACTGAATTTTGGAAATAAATTCTCTATTTCATCTCTCTATCTGTTGGTGGTTCATACATCCGAAAAGAAGCACTCTAAAAAGTGTAAATTTGTGTGTGTGTATGTATGTATATATGCAGATCAACAAACAACATTGACGAAAGCTCGCTTGAGCTGCTAGAAATAGCAGTCAAACCTTTATCTACTCTCATCAGCGTCTTAAAGAAAACAAGGCACATCAAAATAATTCATTCCAGCCATGTGTATGTATATATATATATATATATATATATATATATACACACACACACATATATATATGCACATGGCTGGAATGCCTGTGATCATAGGTTTGCTCAGGTTCAGTCGAAGCTGACCTGTGGTTAAATAAACATCGCGTGTTTAATACATTTCTGTGTTTTAGTAAAACTTAACGAAAAACGAAACATCACATTAAAAACTCGTTAATTAATCCACAAACAAACAATTGCCAAATTATATAATGTAATATATAAAATTAGGTTTTTAAAAAATACCAAGTGGTGAAATAACCTCTGTGGCGGTCGCTTGGCGCGCTAGAAATAGCAACCAATTTGCACTTTAATCGTACGCTTTTGCCGTGTGGAGAAGGGCCTTGGGAAGGGCGTATTGGATAATGAAGACCCACATAATGATATAGCTTAGAAATAAAACGTGGGGGTGAGGTCACGGTCGATACGTTTTATCAACCTGATCTGAGGTTGTGTAACTCCAGCAAACCAACAAAAAAATATAAAAATTATATTGCAAACTGACAAACAAAAGGCCCCTGTATTCCCTCAGTTTATTTTAAATAGTTTCCTGAAATTGTTCTTGTTTAAATCGTTTGTAAAATGACATATTTCCACCCGTTTTTAGTGTTTGTGTTTCTAGGTTAATTATGACAATAATAAAATATTATTATTGTTAATAATAATAATAATAATTAGTAGTAGTAGTTGTAATAATCCGAGTTATTTCTAACATATCCACCTGACCTAATCTTGATAGACAACCGAAAAAAAACGAGGGGAAGGTGCCCCCTTTACGCGGTCGCTCTACCTGCTGGAAGTAGCAGCCAGATCTCCATCTCTTTCGCTTTCCCTCACATCGCACCCCTATCATAATACGCACGGCTCACTAGACTGTGGTCTATATATATATATACACACAGACATACATGTCTGCATACCGATACAAGTGTGCCTGCCGCTGTCTTTGTTGTTTCATAACATTCAGAAAAATGAATATTTTTTAATGAAATTTTGTACAGGTATCTTTCAAGGTGTGTAGATTACGATTATATCAGAGTTTAGGGAGAGAAAAGAAAAAATGGTCAGCCCGCACACATGCATATTGATACGTATCACAATATATGAGGAAACAAAGCTGACACGTGTGAATTTTCCGAAACTCCTCTCGGAAGCTCCGGAAAGAATTCTTCACAAAAGAAATTCCGTTACAATTAGAATCTACACAAAATCGTTTTTGCAGAAAACTTCATTAAAAAATATCCATTTTTTTCTGAATGTTAGGAGGCAGGAAAAGCGGTGATGGGGGCACACTTGTGTAGGTATGCCTCTGTGTGTAATATGGTGTGGTTACGGTTGGAAAGCTTTTAATAATCGGTCTGCTGAATCTGGACTGACTTGTGACTGAACGGTTGCTGCTACTGCTACTCCATCTCTTGAACAAGAGCTTGGCGGTCGTTCACCCTACTACAGATAACTGCCAATTAGTTATGTGCAACTCTCCACCCCTTCACTTTTGAAGCTTCATTTTTTAGTATAAGTACGTTTTTTGAACATGCAGAATATCGACAGGCAAAACTATTGTTAAATAAAATATTTATCAAAAATTTGAATTTTTTTTGATTATTAAAAGAAATGATAAATCCAAAGCACGTAAAAATAATTTTAAAAAAAGCTATAAACTATCGAAAAACGTATATCTGTAACAAGGTTCAAAAACGTGTTTGTAATTAACGATAATTCTATCAGCTGTCATCATCGACATGTGACCATTTCTTGTCGGCAGTTGGTCCTAATTTTTACTCGATCTGTTTAGGCACGCTCAGAGTGCTTCAGCACTCATTATCATTAGATATTGATGTCTCTGTTCCATGGGTTGGACTGGCATCGGTACATTATCAATACATACACACAACAGTAGCAGGATCGACACAGTGGCCGTAATGGTTCATAGTTCCATGCAGCGTTTGTGTTTAGGTATAAACTGGAAAAGTTACAGCTTAGAGCTTTACAGTTTTAGAGGGAAGGGATTCATTTATTCATTTACTCGCCGCCCTATTGCAGTATCGACTGCAAGCCTGCATGTCACCACCCCTAACACAAAGGAGAGAAAAATCAATAAATATAGGGGCTTGGCCAGCCCCTATCAGTTTGTGCCAGTCACCATCTAGACATCAGCTGTTCTTGGACCCTTTTCTATCAATTCCCTCCGCAAAATAGGGACAATTGTGGCCTATCAGAAAAACAAGCCCTACAAGGTGAGGTGACTGTTACAAGTGAGTGTCGCTGGCTGTTCTCTGCAGCAACACCATCGTGGTCATTACTGTGGGGTATGGCTGAGCACACCATTTGTTCTAGGTTGTGTAACCCATCAACCCCTCCTGCTCCATCTTATGCTTCTTTACCCCACCTTTTTTATTTTTTCCTTATCTCTCTTTTGCCGTGTTTCATCATCATCATTTAGCGTCCGCATTACTGACACTCCATCGGTTACAACGACGAGGGTTCCAGTTGATCCGATCAACGGAACAGCCTGCTCGTGAAATTAACGTGCAAGTGGCTGAGCACTCCACAGACACGTGTACCCTTAACACACTTCTCAGGTAGATTCAGTGTGACACAGGATGTGACAAGGCTGGCCCCTTTCAAATTACATGTACTACTCATTTTTACCACCTGAGTGGACTGGAGCAACGTGAAATAAAGTGTCTTGTTCAAGGACTCGACGCGTCACCAGGAATTGAACTCACAACCTTGAGTTTGTGAGCTCAATGCTCCTAACCATTAAGCCACATGCCTTCACTAGGACTTTGCATACAAAATCTCAATATTTTTTGAAATGCAACAGACCTTATCTTTTACTTGTTTCAGTCATCTGACTGTGACCAAGCTGGAGTATCGCTCTGAAGGGTTTTAGTCGAACAAATCAACCCCAAGATTTTTTTTTTTACGCCTTGTACTTATTCTATTGATCTCTTTGCCAAACTGCTAAGTTACAGGGATATGAACACACTAACACCAGATGTCAAATGGTGGTGAGGGACAGACACAAAGATGCGCACACACACACACACACACATATACATATTTATACATGCACCTAGTCCACACTGTAAAGTGGTTGGCATTTGGAAATGCATCTAGCTAAACGACGCCACCACTCACAACATCATAAGCGGAAAGTGTAACCTCTCAAAAGAGCTGTTCTTCACTCCTGCTCCAGAGCATCGGCTGCGGGGTCACTCCGAAAAGCTCTATCTGCGACGATTTCATCTCAATCGAAGGAGGGGGGCTTTTTCCGTCCAGGTTGCGGATCTGTGGAATAATCTGCCAGACGAGATAGTGATGATGCCGACGACCGCTCGTTCAAAGTCTCTCTTGACCAGAAATGGCCTGAACTCTTTGCATGAACACCACCCTGTACATAACTCCATGTCCCCCTACATGGCCTTGCTTTTTGCTTTTTGAGCCAAAAAATTAACTTAACCTCGCCTGTGCTGGTGCCATGTAAAAGCATTCAGTTTACTTGCTGGGTGGTTGGTGTTAGGAAGGGCATCCAGCTGTAAAAACCACGCCAAAACAGATGCAGAAGCCTGGTTCAGGCTTCTGCCTGGCTGGCTCTGGTCAAATCATGCAAGCCATGCCTGAATGGAAAGTGGATGTTAAATGATGATGATGATGACATACGATGAGCTTCTTCCAGTTTCCATCTACCAAATCCACTCACAAAGCTTTGGTCGGTCCAAGGCTATAGTAGATGACAGTTGCCCATGTGGGACCGAACCCAGAACCATGTGATTGGGAAGCAAGATTTTTACCACACAGCCACATCAATTTTTTTAATTTTTTCACGCAAGATGTTGTTTAGCCCAGAAACTCTTTTTTACATTTTGTGTATTATATATCACCACGAAGATATCTTTGAGAATGTCATAATGACATATACATGTAAACCACCATCATCCCCCGCACACACACACAGAATTTGTCATTGGCAATAATATGGTTTATTTGTTAAAATTTGCATAACAAAGAATGTTAGTACCAGACTGTTCAAAATTGCCATTCATAGAGAAAATATTTTGAATGGTCACAAAACAATGCAAATAGCATCAGATATGGATTTTGAATGATATTTGGCTGTCTGATAAATTCCTTCAGTTTTCTTGTTTTTGTTTTTTTATTTTATTCCTACTTGGTACTTAATTTGTCATATGTTTGGAAAGAGGTAAAATTGGATCTTTTCGGTTTCAACGGCAGTTTTTTCAAGCGGTGTCATATGAAATTATCACCCATAATTATGACCCTAGTATTTTTCTATTGCATTTCAATGTGTTTTAGGGTTAGGGGTGGGGGGAAGGGTATCTTTTTTCTTCACAAATGTAAATAAACCCAATCTGTATCTTAAACGAGGGACATATTCATACGGCACAGAATGTTTTTTTTACCTCAATAGACGTCAGTGATTAGTTGAAATTGCAGAAATTGAAGAAAAAAACAACAAATATCTTACAAACTATAGAATTTTCTCAATAAAGCCAAGAGAGAAAGATGTTTTATAAACACATTCTACCAGTATACGAAGTTTAAAATTTTTTAGTTACCTCGAAATTATGTTAAAAACTGCCGTTCAAACCGAAAAGATCCATAAAATTTTATTCTAGTTTCAGAAAAAATGATAAACGACAAAAGTTGTTGAGGAAGAATTGAGCTATAAAAAACACCCCCCAAAACCCATCAATCACTATGATATATATACTTTTTTTCGTGTTAATTCAAATAACACTGAAAAGGATTAAAATAAACAGGGAAAAACTCCACAAAAAAACACAAATTTATTTGACAATCCTATATATTTATTTATGGAGGCGCAATGGCTTAGTGGTTAGGGCAGCAGACTCGCGGTTGTAGGATTGCGGTTTCGATTCTCAGACCAGGCGTTGTGAGTGTTTATTGACCGAAAACACTTAAAGCTCCATGAGGCTCCGGTGGGGTGGTGGCGATCCATGCTGTACTCTTTCGTCACAACATTCTCTCACTCTTTCTTCTGTTGGCCTGCTCGCTTAAAAGGCTAAAAAACAATACGAAGCGCATTGTGACCAGCGATATGTAGCAAGATCTGATAGCCTGGTCGGTCACGGTGATCACGGTGATATATTTATTTACCCTTGTAAAAAAAAAAAAAAACATTTCTGAAAGATTTTTATTCATAGGCCCTAATGTTCAAAATCTAAATTTCTAAGACTTATTATTACCTCCGCCTTAATGAAGGCAGAGGTATTATTTTCAGTCATATTTGTTTGTTGGTTTGTCTGAAATGTGTAAAAGAGTAAAGAGTTAAAATATTATTAAGCTGGTGCAGGGGCCACGTTAGAAGCACCCAGTGCCTTCTGTAAAGTAGTTGGCATTAGGAAGGGCATCAAGCTGTAGAAACCATACCATAGCAGACAGTGGAGCCTGGTGCAGCCCTTGGTCTTATCAGCTCATGTCAAAACATCCAATGTGGAGGTGTGTAGCTTAGTGGTTAGGGTGTTGGGCTCATGATCGTAAGATTGCGGTTTCAATTCTTGGACCAGGCAATGCATTGTGCTCTTGAGCAACACACTTCATTTCACGTTGCTCCAGTCCACTCAGCTGGCAGAAAGGAGTTAATCCTATGAGGGACTGGCATCCCATCCTGGAGGGGAATATACATGTCATGGAAACCAGGAAACTGGTCCTTATGAGTGATTCGACAAGGTAACCTTTTTTTTTAAGCTGTCCAACCTATACCAGCCTTTAAAATGGACATTAAATTATGATGATGATGATGATGATTTTGGGTGTTGTAGAAGTATGCACAATTTATTGCTCAAAAATTTTAATAATAAAATCTTTATCTGGATTCCCTAGGGTCATATGGACCCCGGTTGAGAACCACTGGTCTATAAGAAAAAGACAGGATGGGCAAGGCTGGAATGCTTTTGATCATAGGTTGGTACAATGAAGGCTGACCTATGGCTAAACTGTGGCAATAATCTCAGTGAAGAAATCTGAACATGGCCATTGGGTCTGCTAGAAAAAATAGATCTCCCTTCAATCACCCACTTTTACAGTATTAACCCTTCACCTGTCCTTTGTACCATGTGATCATGTGATACACAGGACATATTTTTCTGGCATCCATGCATCATTCATGATACATGTTCCCAATTTCTTTTGTCTTTTGTTTTTTCAATCACCAGAGAATAACTTGGGTCCTATGAAAGGAACATGAAACAAGAGCTAACTAAAAAGTCTGATAAAAATTCCGATAAGGTCAACTTTGCCTTTTGTCCTTTCGGGGTCCATAAATTCAGTACCAGTTGCGTACTGGAGTTGATTTAATCGACTGCTCCCTCTTCCCCAAAATTTCGGGCCTTGTGCCTAGAGTAGAAAAGAATATAGAATACAGTTGTTGATGTATTAGAGAAGTCTTTGTCATCAAAATAGAAATAGCAGCCAAACTTCATGCGTTGGTAGTTATTTGAAAGAGTAAAAAAAAATAGAGAAATTATTAAATGAACTGACTGACACTTTCTGTAATGTAGTCCTAGATGGACGATATACTCTATGTGATTAAGAAATGGGACAACCACGGTGGCAATCCCTTTGATCACAAGTCAACTCAATAAGAACTGACCTGGTTGCTTAACAACCTTCAAATGGTTTCTGTTAAACTACTTATCTACATTTATGCTCATAGTGTAAATGTGTGTGTGTGTATGTATGGATGTATGTATATATGTGTGTGTTTGTGCATATGAATGTGTGTGTGTATATGTGTTTGTGTGTGTGTGTGTATATATGTGTGCATGTATGAATGTGTGTGTGTATATGTGTGTATGTATGAATGTGTGTGTATGTTTGTATGTCTGTGTGTGTATGTATGTGTCTGTATATATGTATTTGTGTGTGCATGTATGTATGTGTACGTGCATGTGTGTGTGTATGTATATATGTATGTGTTCTTGTATGTATGTATGTGTGTTTGTGTGTGTCTGAACAAGCACGTGTGTATGTATGTGTGAGTGAATGTGTGTGTACGCATGTGCGTTTGTTCTTGTTATATTCCTATATATTCAGTGCCTTTTTTGAGTGGGATCAGAATATACATGCTTTCATACACACATACATACCAATAAGCATGCATAGATACAACCATATGTACATAGACACACATACATACACATCAATAAGCATGCAGTAATACAACTGTATGTACATTCACACACACATATGTACATACATACATGCATACATTTATACATACACACCTATAAGCATGCATAGATACAACCATATGTACACACACACACACATATACACATCAATAAGCATGCATCAATACAATTATATGTACATACACACACACACATACGTACATGCATGCATTTATACATACATACACACCAATAAGCAATCATAAATACAACCATATGTACATACATGCACACACAAAGACATACGTATGTACATACATGCATGCATGCATAGATACTACCATATGTACACACACACGCACACAGAAACACACACAAACACATACATACACATCAATAAACATGCATCAATACTACTATATGTACATACACACACACACATATGTACATGCATGCATTTATACATACATACATACATACATACATACATACACACCAATAAGCAATCATAAATACAGCCATATGTACATACATGCACACTCAAAGACATACGTATGTACATACATGCATGCATGCATAGATACTACCATATGTACACACACACACACACACACACACACACACACACACACTCACACACACATACACACACACACCACACACACACACACACACACACACACACACACACACACATACACACACACACACACACCACACACACACACACACACACACACACACACATACATATTTGACTGGTCAGTAGAGAAAACCTGCTACATTGATATTAAAAGCTGCCGTGATCCTGACATCAACTGGGAAGTTTCTATAGAGATAACAATATCAACAGATTCTCACTCAAAAGAAACAAAGATGGAAGGAAGAGACAGACTTAACATCAGCCAAGATGGCAAGCTTTCAACACTGCTTTGCATCACTCTGGCAACATCTGCCAAGCAACAGCAGCAAAAAAAAAAAAAAAAAAATGCATCAACAATGTACTCAGAAGTGAAGAGAACGTCTTACAGGTGTGTAGAGAACTCATTAAGGAGTAGTCCTTTTCCAGTGACACCCATGTGGCTTCAGAATTTCTGGACTGGTGTACTTCGACGAAAACCTGGAGCAGTAACTCTGCACACTGCAAAATGTTTATGAATGGGTATGATGATCATCATCAACATTTAACATCGGTTTTCTATGCTGGCATGGGTTAGATGACTTGACAGGAACTGGTGAGGTCAGAGGTCACACCAGATTCCATAATCTGTTTTGGCATGGTTTCTACATCTGGGTGCCTTTCCTAATGTCAACTCCACAGAGTGTACTGGGTGCTTTCTGTATGGCACCATCATCAGTGCTTTTATGTGGCACCAGCATCAGTGCTTTTTACATGGCACCTCGGTTTTAGGATCCCAATTCTGTTGTGGTGGGCAGGTCTTCTTAAGTACAGCAATGCACCGCATATCTTGGTCCTTTGTCATCTCCATTTGTAAGGTTCAACAGTTTGAGATTGGCCTTCAATACTTCACCCCATGTCTTCCTGGGTCTCCCTCTTCCACTTTATGATCAGCACTTCTTTATGCAACTATCCTCATCCATCCGCACCACAGTGCAGTTTCCTCTCTTGCACACTACATCTAATACTTCTTATGTTCCCTTCTCTCTCAATACACATGCACACTGACATTGCACATCCAGCAGAGCAAACCAGCTTCGTTCCTTTCCAGCCATTTCACATCCTCTGCATTCAGGGCCCTCAACTAATTACCATGCAGCATTGATGGAAATTGTAGTTAAGACACCCGTGCCAGTGACACGTAAAAAGCACCATCCGAATGTGGCAAATACTAGCGTCGCCTGACTGGCGTCTGTGTCGGCGACATGTTAAAGCACCAACCGATCGTGGCCGTTTGCCAGCCTGCTCTGGCTCCTGTGCCGTTGGCACATAAAAAACACCCACTACACTCATGGAGTGGTTGGCATTAAGAAGGGCATCCAGCTGTAGAAACTCTGCCAAATCAGACTAGAGCTTGGTGCAGCCTTCATGGCTTCCCAGACCCCGGTTGAACCGTCCAACCCATGCTAGCATGGAAAACGGACGTTAAATGATGATGATGATAATGATTGCAGTTCAGATTCCTGGATCATACAATCTTCCCATCACTCAGAAAGAGAAACCTGTGGTTGCCAACAGAAGTAAAAGCTCTCTGAACTTTCCCCATCCCTGTAAACTTAACACTCACAGCACTGATTAAAACCACATATCTCTTCTACTACAAGACACCTGTTTCTGTCCCTCTGCTAAACTGTGACCTTTCATCACTTGGCACAGAGCCACCTCCCTCAATGCTATTCACTCCTACACCTTAGTTAAAAGGGTCTCGTCTTGCAAGTTACTTGGTGACCTCATTGGTGCTGGTGCCTCATAAAAAAAGCATCCAGCACACTCTGTAAAGTGGTTGACAGTAGGAAGGGCATTCAACCCAAAGAAAACATACCAAGGCAAACAATGGGGCCTGGTGCAGACTTCTGACTTAGCAGCTCCAGGCAAACTGTCCAACCTATGCCAGAATGGCTGCAGTCAAATGACTGAAACAAGTAAAAGAATAAAAGAATATATAGGAGTGGCTGTGTGGTAAGTAACTTGTTTACCAACCACATGGTTCCGGGTTCAGTCCCACTGCGTGGCACCTTGGGCAAGTGTCTTCTACTATAGCCTCGGCCCGACCAAAGCCTTGTGAGTCGATTTGGTAGACGGAAAATGAAAGAAGCCCATCGTATATATGTATATATATATATATATGTGTGTGTGCGTGTATGTTTGTGTGTCTGTGTTTGTCCCATCCAACATCGCCTGACAACCGATGCTGGTGTGTTTATGTCCCCGTCACTTAGCAGTTTGGCAATAAGAGACCGATAGAATAAGTACTAGGCTTACAAAGAATAAGTCCCGGGGTCGAGTTGCTCGATTAAAGGCGGTGCTCCAGCATGGCCGCAGTCAAATGACTGGAACAAGTAAAAGAGAAAGAGAGAGAGATACACATGCACATAGATACAGTCATGCACACCTCTATATTTATGTATGTGCAACATGCGCCATGCCTTTTTACGAACATTCTCATACACCTACATATACACATGTATATACACACATATACAGATACATAGCTATGCAAACACACAAGCATACATACCCACAAGCACTTACATACCTATACACGCACATTCCTACATACATAAACACCTGTACATACACACACACCATACCTACCTCTAAACACACATACTTTCATAAGTACCTACCTACACACACACACACACACACACATATATATATATATATATATACAGCTCCTGGCAAAAATTTTTGCAGTCACCACACATAGAGGATACTCACCTGGTTTTTTTTTTTTACTTTATAACAAATAAATAAATGTGGGAGATGACAGAAAACAATTTTTATTTTGCAGCTGAAACATTCTAGCTTCAAGGAAAACACTTCAGACAAATTAAATCATTTTAATTAACAGCCATATTTTTCTCGAGACCGACACTGCTTGTCTGTTGTCTTTTACTTGTTGTAATCATTGGACAGCAGCCATGCTGTGACACCACCTCGAAGGGTTTTGTTGAACAAAGTGAACCTAGTACTTGATTTTCGAAAGCCTGGTACTTAATCTGTCAGTCACTTTTTTTCTCCCCTGAACCTCTATGGGGCAATAAACAAACCAACAGTGGTTTGCAAGAAAGCAGTGCTGGGAGACAATCGCAAATATGGAAACATACACACATCCATCCATCTATCCTACCATCCACTCACCCACCCAGCCATACATATATACATACATCTTTGCGTGCATGTGTGTGTGTGCAACAGGTTGCTTTTTTTCAGTTTCTGGCTGCCAGATCCACTCACAAAGCTTTGGTGATTGTTTTAATCAGTCACCTGAAGAGGTGCATTTTACACCTTGGATGTATGATAATGATTACACGACATCTCACTAATGTATTACTGGATCAAAAATGCATTGAAACTGTTGTAGTGATTTTAAATAAAGAATATCGTTCAGTCCATTTTCTATCATTTATCTATTTATATAAACTCTACATGCTGTGGAATTCCTTATGCATATCCAGTTGCGGGGACATTTCCATGGTATGATGACATCAAGTAGCCATTATCTGTGAATGAGTTTTGCAAAGCATTCTACAAGGTTTTTACCTGTATCTTCCTTAACTATATGTATACATTATTTTGAAAATAGTGAAGAATTCAGTAAAATAACTGTCATGGCTGGCAAAATAATCATTAGTATTTTGGAAAAAATGCTTAATGGCATATCATCCATCTTCATGTTCTGAGTTCAAATTCTGCTGAGGTCGGCTTTTCTTTTCATCCTTTCGGCATTGCTAAAATATGTATCCATTGAACAGTGGGGTTGATATAATCAAGCAATTTTTCCTACAAAATTTCAGGTTTTGTGCCTACAATAGAGAAAATTATTGTTTGGAACATAAATTAACGTGAAATTTTGATTGAAGGTTTTAAATTATATAATTTTAATCCTTTTGTTACCAGGTTTTTATTGAAATACACTGCCTTTGTTTCAGTTAATATTTAAAATAATGAAGAATTTAGGAATATAACTTTGTCATTATGAATGTAATGTTTGGAATATAAATTAAGAGACATTTTGACTGACGGTTTTAATTTAGGTCACTTTAAGCATAAGTGTGCATCATACAACAAGGAAGCATTTCGGTAAAATAAATTTGCTGCTGTTAGAAAGAAACTGACTTGAGCTTTTGAGTGAAGGTTTAAATTTAGATCCTCTTAACCTTTTAGCATTTTTCAGGCCATCTCTGGCCAATATATGCTAACTGTTTTATGTTCAGAACTGGCCAGGTCTGGGTCTCTCACATTTACGCTACATCATTGAATTCTTAAAGCTACAAGATAATGCATAATTAATTCAAAACAATTTGAATTGGCATCTGTACTAGCAGGGTGCAAAGAGCACCATACGAGCATGATTGTTGACAGAGCAGCTAACCGGCTTCCTTGCCAGTGACACATAAAAGGCACCATTCGAGTGTGATCGTTACCAGCGTCGCCTTACTGGCACTTGTGCCTGTGCTAGTAGGGTGCCAAGAGCATCATCGTTGCCAGAGCAGCCAACTGGCTTTTGTGCCAGTGGCACACAAAAAGGCACCATTCGAGCATGATCATTACCAACGTCGCCTTACTGGCACCTGTACTGGTGGTATTTGTAAAAAGATTTGAGTGAGGTTGTTGCCAGTACCACCTGACTGGCCCCCGTGCCAGTGGCATGTAAAAAGCACTCACTACACTCTCGGGGTGGTTGGCGTTAGGAAGGGCATCCAGCTGTAGAAACTCTGCCAGATCAAGATTGGAGCCTGGTGCAGCCATCTGGTTCACCAGCCCTCAGTCAAAATCGTCCAACCCATGCTAGCATGGAAAGCAGACGTTAAACGATGATGATGATGATGATGAAGGATTACATTTTACAGAATAATCTGAATGCTAAAGGGTTGAGCATGAAGTATATATCATAGAAGCGGGGGGTAGACTCAGATGGGGTCATCTCAAATGGGTTATCTACCATGCAGCCCCATGTTATAAATGAGTGTTGAAATTCCA